>NC_054591.1:480753-505753 GCF_017654505.1 Polyodon spathula
TATTATAATATAACTGTTTCTTTTTAAAGTGTTTTAGCCTACATTCAGTATTGTTCAAACCTCTGTGGATGCCTTGTTTAATCATGCAATTATTAAGATTATAGTTTTATGTAGTCTCTTATATATGTTGCATTAAAGCATGTGTGTGTGTGTGTGTGTGTGTGTGTGTGTGTGTGTGTGTGTATATATATAAAAGACACTTAGGGAGTAAACAGCAGGCAGGAGTTGGCCACTTGTGAACTTACATCATATTTAATATCAAAGAAACCGCTCTCTACTACCAAACAAACAGTGTCTGGGATTGGCTCAGCCTTACTACATTAGGTTTGACAGTTGTGAATAAATGCAGACGACACCCCCTACCTTTTGGTATTTAGAAATATCAATGCAGTATTTCAAGCTGATGAAATGTGTCTGGGAATGGAAAAGAATATTTTGGCGACCTGATATAATGTGTAATTATGCAGTAATTTACTGATTTACCTTGGAGTATTGGGCATCCATTGCAACTGATGTCATCCTTATTAGTTTCTATGGTGATGTGAAATTTCTAGATTTGGAATGAAAAGACTATGCTGTGCTGAATGTGGATGTAGGGTGTCTTTAAGCATTCTGTAATTCAGCACTTTGGTTTTGTTTGGCAGGGTTACAGCAGAATGGCATAACTGGTGTGCAAGGGGATCAGATGATCCTATCTAGCCATGGGGAGGGAGAGTCAGGGAGGCAGCGGCTTGAAAGGGCAGTGGAAAGACAGCGTTGGAAATCAAAGGTCATTGGTGATCAGAGCTCGCTGTCCAATCAGGAGCCTGGGGTTGTACCTTTCTGTGAGCCGTTAACCCCTTCTTCCTCACACTAGCTGAAGATTCCAGACCCGTTCATTACTGAAAATGAGTGGGCGGCATCCATCAGCCTAAAGGATACATTCCTTTCCCCACTACCAGACCCTATGAAAGTGAGAGGCGGACACACACACTTTTTTCATGCGTTCCTGTCTGATTGAAATCCCTTGAGGTGCACTGGAGTAGTGGCTGATCACACAGTATACACACACAGTGCCAGTTTTTGGGCCAATTCTTCACTGTTCTCCTTTCCACAACCTGACGGAACACGTTTAAAGCAGAAAGTCAAACTACAGGTGCGCTCGAAGTGAGATCTTTTGAGGACCTCAGTTTGAGAGGCTGCAGGGATGACATGCACGCGCTCTGAATTGTTGAAGCTCCTGACGGTCTGCAAAAAAGCATGCCAGCTGATCGTATTCGCTTTTCAGAAGTCACGCCCTGTTTAGTCTATGCATTTAGTGTGTTGAAAGCCTGTAATGGGGCACAGAGCTTTTATTGCCTTGCTTCTCAAGTCTGTGATTTATTGACATTTGGCTGGGATGTACACTGCTTTAGTTCAGGACTTATATGTGTCTGTGTGCGAAAAGCAGGTATTAATAATTGAAGATGTAGTCAGTGTTTGCTAAGAACCCCTCTCTTCTGCTGCTGATGCAACCCCTAGCATGGCTTTAAATAGGGATTTAACATACAGTAAGATCCCTATACCTGCAGCTTCCATGAGATTGTTTAAGTAAGGGTTGCTGTGACAGTTCCACCCTTCACAAAGGTGTGGCAGAGCTACAGGATTTAATAAACACGATTTTTATAGGAGGTGTTTTACAAATTCTCCTCTACACTTCCGACATTGACTTTGGGCTCTGCTTTTAATGATCTAAACCATCCTGGATTGAAATGCAGCCGTTCTTTAACTCCTATATTAATCCAGCCATCGTCCATCAAATTTGAAATGGAAATTGATACATACATTATGATACATAAATTGAAATGAGACTTTTCTAATAAGACCTGTAAAGCTTGCTACAGGGGAGGTACAAAACAGGGAGATGCAGCTTTAATGTAGCTTTAATGTATTACAGTATAGCTGCTGGGGAAGGCAGTTGTGAAGGGCAAGCCATTTGCCATTTACACAAGTGTGTCTGCTATGGTTACGGTATAACTCTCTTCTGTTGCTGCTTTGAATCTCTTGTGTTTTTACATTAGCTTTTCATGTTGAAAAACAGACAACAAAAAACTACAAACAAGGGAGAGTAGAATTGTGAAGAAATATATTGTTAGGGACTCTGCAGTCCAGGGTTGGTTTTCTCTCTCTCTCTCTCTCTCTCTCTCTCTCTCTCTCTCTCTCTCTCTCTCTCTCTCTCTCTCCCTCCTCTGACAGCAGCAATGCGTATCATTCTGTCTACCTCCTCTTCCTCTGCTCAGGCTGGTTGCTAAGCAGCGATTTGCAGGCTGCTGCAGCCACTTGGTATGATCCTCCTTAGCCTATCAGCTGAAGGCTATAATGAGCGTAGCCTGCACACTGTAGCACTTTCATTGCAAGCCTAAATGAAGCTCCTCAGAAGAGAAGGAGGCAGGGAGAAAATAAAAACTAGCCTTTCCTATCTGAGGATGAGGAGGATGATTGGAAATGGCCCGTGACCCCTGAGATGTGATGATGAAAGGAGGAAAAGAGAAGCGGGTGGGTTAAAAATCTAAAGGGTGGGGGGATTGGGGGTCACTGCTGTTGCCTGTTAGGATGAGTAATTCTGTGTGATTTCAGGGCTTTCTGCCTTTGCCGCAGCTTGTATTGTGGAATTTGTGTGTGTAGTTGATGTGAATGCGTGGAATATTGTCTTGGCACAGGCAGGTGTACTGGATTGACTCTGCACAGCTAGACTAGCTCAGGTTTCTCATTACTGTGTACGTGCGTAATGGAATTTATCCCTGGTTATTACTGTATATTTGCATTTTGGCTCAGTGCATTCCTACAATATCGTATATGGTACTGTTGTGTGTTTTAAAAATAACAACCAATATACAGTGTCCTTTTGATCATTTATTATTATTATTATTTTTAATAGGCATTATAATCAATGCGCAGATATTGAGTTTCATTTCGCCACTGGGTGGCAACCAAGACGAGGTCAATTCTCAGCATGTAGTATAATATTATGTAATAATACAAAATATAGTGATGTGTATGAGATTACCATAGGGTAGTATCAGATCTAGATGATGAATTCAGCCAAGCATTCCTTTTATCTCGTGTAAGCTTTGTTTTGTTAAGAAGATTTTCATTTGACTGCTTACGAAAGTGTGGTCTCCAGATGTTGGAAGGTGTTCCCTTCATGAGCTGTGCAGACAGGCAGCACCACTGTAGTGAGGGGATCATAGAGCGAATGGGGGTTGAAGCAGAAAAATGGGCATCATTGACTTTCTTTCAGGGGATAAGGGATCTGTTCAGTTTCTTTAATTAATTGCAGGTCACTCTGTTCCTCTTGCAGGTACTGCTTGATGAGTGTGAAGGGCTGCTACACTGACTTTCACATTGATTTCGGGGGCACATCTGTGTGGTACCACATTCACAGGGGAGGGAAGGTAAGCACTGAATGAGCAGAGAACGTGATTTATATATATATATATATATATATATATATATATATATATATATATATATATATATATATATATATATATATATATATATATATATATATATATATATATATATATATATATATATATGTGTGTGTGTGTGTGTGTGTGTGTGTTTGTCTGTGTGTAGACAGTGATTTTTATCACCAGATTAGTCTTCAGATTTAATATTCCATATACTATATAATATATGTACTATAATAAGTTTTTTTTGGTGTATTTTTTCTAGTGATTTGACATGTTAATTAAGCAGCAGAAATGTCAGTGTTTTCCTACTCTGGCAAGCATGCCTGCTGTAGAAAACATGGCAGCTGGCTCTATAGACTGAAATAGTAAATACAACCAGTGATTTCAATTAAAGGGTCTGTCTTGCAGTAAAAAAATAAACAAGAACTTTTATTACACCAAATAGTCTCCTGTATGCTTTTTCAGTGTTAATACACTCGTCTTCATTTTAGGGAAATAACATGTGTCACGCAAACGGCGCTGTACTTGTGATTTATTTATTTTGGGCTCACTGAAAGCAGTCTCTGGTTTCCTCTATTCACTTTGCTTTCCCTTCAGATGCCAAAGGCAGCAGTGAAATACTCTCCCAGTGTGAGACAGTGATGCTGGGTGTAGTTACGAGGCTTTCCTCTGCATGCACTGACCTGTCAACCAGGACAGAGCCAGCTGTGTGCAAACAAGTCGGTAGGGATAGCGGCAGTGGATTACAGACCTGTCAATGCTGCAGCATGTGCTGTGCAGGAAAGCAGGCATTAGAGAGGGCCTCTTCTCGGCTAGAGCAGTGCCTTTTACTCTGTAGTAGCAAAGGGGATTTTTAACATTATTGTGGTCTGTTTTTTTTTTTTTTTTTTTTTTTTTTTTCCACCATTTGGTGCTATTTGTGAGAGCAAGAACATTTGCATCTGTTTTAGTCATTGCTGGAACTGTGTGTGTATGTATATATAAGTATGTGTGTGTGTATATATAAAATATATATAGTGTTCTTAAATAGTAAATTTAGTATTGTTTGTATCATTTGTTTTGCAAAACAGAAACGTTATGTTTCACTTTCATTGCATTTGCGCTTTTATTAAGTCTGTAATACAATGATGCATTTACGAGATTGTGCTTCAGTTCATTTGATTTCAGATAACGGGTTTATCTTTTCAGTGTATTGTTAATGTGTTTTTACCCGCATCCATAATCAATTATTTTGGCAAGTGAAGTGGTATTAAATTATTCTGGCGTTCTTTTTTTTTTTGCTATCAATCAGTCCTTCTGTCATCGGTCTGTCTGCCTGTTTGATGGCAGGTAGTTATCGATTAGAGACTTTACTGCCTAGTTTTACACTGAATTTGCCAGGTGAATTCATTGCCGTTGCTTGCAAACAGTGATGGCGTGCACTGGGAACGAGTGGAGATTACAAGTAAAGCATAGAATATTTAATCACACAGTGACTTTCTGATATGAATATAAAAGCGTGATTAGAATTTTATATGATTTATTCTTTTTTTTCTTTCATTTTTTGTTTTCAGTGAACTCAAAATTATTAAGGTGACCAATGCTCTGTTGTTTTCAGTGCAAACAAATTAATTATATTCAAAAGAGATTCAGGGAGCTCAGCAAAATCCAATTACATATTTTTCAAGAATGTAGTTTTAGAAATGTATTTCTACAGTGCTTAAAAAAACTACAGTGCTTAAAGAACATGGTTTAAACTAGTAAAGAGAAAGGCTCGTTAAAAGTCAAATAATGACTTGCATTGTTTATTCCTTATAAAACTTCATGCAAAAGAGAACAAACTTGGTCTGCGATGGTCGCTTCCAGTTTCTTATTCTTACTGTGATTGGCTGCAAAGACAACAGGGCTATCCAGTGATTGGATAATGTTAGATTGGCTGGGTTTTTATTGTGCACAGTTTCCTAGTAACTGTAATATTACTTGTGTAATAGAAAATAAAGAGAGATCTGGTCGTTAATCTCTCCGAGTCACGGAGCGTGAATGCTCGAGTCACACAGGGTCGAGTACAAGGCCCTATATGTCAGCTTCCTTGCAAAGGACATTCTGTAGCACAAGTTATTCTTCAGCACACAATCTGCAGAGATGCAGAGGCTGCATGGCCCCCTTCAAATGTGTGTCTCCCTGCATGCAGGTGTTCTGGTTAATTCCTCCAACGCCTCGTAATTTGGAGCTGTACGAGGAGTGGGTCCTGTCTGGGAAGCAGAGCGATGTGTTTCTGGGAGACAGAGTCGATGGGTGCGAGAGGATTGAACTGAAGCAAGGATACACGTTCTTCATCCCGTCAGGTAACAGAACTTGGTATTCAGGGATGGTAATTAGAGTCCCATTGCTTAGCAGTTTGATCCATTCCTGGTTTTACTCTGAGTTTAATGAGACCCACTTGAGCTTGTTTCCTATACACTGTGGCTAATCAAGCTCTTAGTAAAACCTGGAATGGGTGAAACTGCTGTGCAATAGGCAACTTAGTTCCATCCTGGTATTGAAGGGTTACAGAACACATTGTATTGTTTACAGCAAGTAGATCACCTGATTTATTCCTCCTGATAAGACCATTGTATTGCATTGGAAATAAGTGTCTGGCTGCTGTTGCCATTGGCCACCTCTAGGACAGAGCAATCGGTCTTTGTGCATGAAAGGTGTGGAGTTCCTCTGTTCCTCCCTGAGTGATGCAGAAGCCAGACCACATCACTTGAGCACCAGCTGTCACTGGGAGTTTGGCTCCTTCCTGCCTGTAATCTCTGGAGCTGCAAAGTGAGTTAGTTACTTTCCTGGTACATCCCTGCTGCTTAATACTTTAATCCACTGCAATGGGCCTTTTTGATTGATACAGACTTGGACCAGCTGTGTTCATCAGTGAGCGCCTTTCCATTAAACTGTCTCTCCATGGCTGGTACCCAAGATCTGTGCAGGCTAGACATCTCTCTAAAGTTATCACCTACACAATAGGGCTTTCGAGGCTTGTTTGCAAACGGGGTGCTATGGAGGTTTCAAATCATTGTTGCAATGGTGGGCATTATTAGTTTAAAAATGTATTTTTACGAGAGGTCCATCAATCGTGTTGTGCACCATGCTGAACTCGCCCATGGTGGATGAGACATCTGTGGACCTTCATTGCTGAATTTAATCAGTGGCAAGTTCTGTGCGACTTCCCTCCCTGCCCCTGCTTCAGCTAGTTACTACCCCTGATGTTGAATGTGCCGTTCGAGTTGAAACCAAGCTTTCGTCTGTTTCGCTCCCCTGGCGCACACTCAACAGGCAGTTATTCAGTAGTGGCAAGCCTGATGCACTCTGGGAATACAATAAGCTCATTTGGCATTTTCACAGTGAATCTCCTGTGGGGTTTGAGAAATCTACCATTACCATGGGCGAATTGGAGAATACTTAACTAATGATTTAAAGACGTTAGACCCTGGTGTGCCACGGAACAATTTCAGTGCAGGTCAATTACATTCTGAACTGGCTAAATGCCCTAATTTAGGGTTTAAAAATAAATAAATAAAACAAAGGCTTCATTGCTCAGTCCCAGGGGCAAGGGGCAGCCCGTGTAAACAAGATGTTGTATCTCAGTGGCTCTGTCCTGCTAAAATATGTCAAGTCAAGCATGGTTGTATGTTCCTATCTCAAGAGTCGTGTAATGCAGTGTGAGAAACACGACATGGTGACAATGCAGAAGGTTAAAGATTACCCAGCGTTCTCAAGGTGTCTCATTCGGTATGTATAGGGGAGCAGTACTGAATGCTAAACAGCAGCTCGTTAGAGAGCGATGATGAGAAATGATTTGGTATCTCCGATCTCAGCATCTCCTCCTTCGCCCTCATCCAGGAGATGATTACATTACTACAGGTGCTGACTTTCACAAGCCGCTGACCTCTCTCTCGCAGTCTAGTGTCCGGTTATTGGACTGAAATTAAATGAGATTCCACTATCTCTGGGACAGCTGTTCAGCCCTTTCTCTGTTGAGTCTACCTTCAGGATTACATTTTTTTTTTTTTACCCAGAGCGACAGGCTAAGAAAATGTCCACTACTGGGACAATGTAATTGAAAGTCTGATTCACTGGTAATGTGATTTGAAAAGCAGCCTGCAATTTCACTCACTGGTGTTCAGTATGAGAAATACCAATTCGTCAATGTATTGATTGCAATGGGTTTTATTTTGCAAGCCTTAATGAATCATGTATTGATCGATTTTAATCACCATGGTGCCTTATTTGGAACCTTACATATATGTTCTATTACTTGCACGTACGTTTCCAGTTCTATTTGAAAGTTTTTTTTTTTTTTTTTTTTTTTTTTTTTTTGCTTCTTGCCTTTTCAAAATAGTTTTCTCAATGCAAAAAAACATGAATGTTTTTGAAAGTTTGCATTAAGAGACTGCATTTCTATTTTTTGGATAATAAAGTTTTCGCAATGCATCAATTTTATCACCCTTCTGATACTCCATTAAAAAAATGGTTGGGGATTGCAATCGAAGCGTGCTGAAGAGACCCTGGATTGTATCATTTAGAGGTTTGGTTCTGGTTCTGTAGTGAATTACAGAACCGACACGGGTGTTTTGATAGTAGTGCCTTCTAGTTTTGCCTGTCGTTGATTGGCGTGTGAAGGTTTATGCTGAGGTCTGGTTGCAGGGTGGATCCATGCAGTCTACACTCCAGAAGACACTTTGGTGTTTGGTGGCAACATTCTGCATAGCTTTAACATTCCCATGCAGCTGACCATCTATGAGATTGAGAACAGGACAAAGGTAAGTATTTTATTAGCAACACTTTTACAAATTGTACAGTGTTTGTTGATGCATTTATTTATAATAAAATATAATCCAGGTTTAAGAATGCACGTTGAAGAGGAACGCCTCACCTAAGACATCCTTTCACAATCGTGAAACGTAAATTTCATTGTTGTAAATTGGAAAGTAATGTGCATAATTAATGGGAATTCATCGCAGCGTGTCAATTCCAGCCTGTTGTACTGTGCAAGGTTTGAACATGTCTACATGCATTTGAAAACCAATCAAAACAATACAAAGCAAATTTACAGTACTGATTTTTAAAAACTTTTTTTTATAGATGTCTCTCTCTCTCTCTCAGCATTACAGGACATACATAATAGAAATCTAAAGCCAGTCACGTTGCACTTAATACAAACAGCAATAAGAATATATGGCTTTCAGTAATGAAACCGAATGCAATAGCCAATCTAGCTGTTCGTGTTCACTCAACTTTTAGGAAGAAAGCAGCTTTATAAACCACCCATAGTTTTAAGATTGGATGAGACACTGAACATGGCAGCTATGCTGTAATGTCAGTCTGGATCACTCTGTTATATGGGTGCAAGGTAAGTAGCAGGACATGTCTGGCTCTTCTAGTTTTACCATCGGTGTTGTGTGTAAAGGTGGTCACTTACAGATTGTATTCTTCACTGCACCCATGCCATGCCAATAGCTTTCTACACATGCAGTTTATTTGGAAGGATTACAGAAGTTTGTTTCAATATGTTTCCAGCACCAAAAAAAAACAACTTTTATATCTTGTTCGTCACTTGGCTTTCTTTTTAAACAGATAGTGTAGATGGTGGTTTGGATTAATTTAACATAGGCATTCTAAAGAGCTGCAAGTCAGTTATCCAAACTCACTTAAACTGTGCCACATGTCTGGATACCAACGACTGGTGAAGAGAATTGCATCATGCACCATATGAGGAAATGATTCCATTTTAACCATTCCAAATGTGGAAAAGAATATTGGTACACAAGATGGTATTTTTTATTTTTTATTTTCAACATTATTATTATTGTTATATTTAATTCACTCATAACTGTTGAAACGCTCAATAGTGCTGAACTCAAATTCAATGACATTTCGACTAGAAGACATTGAAAAAGTCAAAACGTTTGTCACTGGATTTTAGTTTCTTTTAGGGTTTCTATGTGTTTCATTGCATGGACTAGGTCTACGCTTTCCTGGTTGTTTTAGATCAGATGCTGGACTGTTGGCATTGAAAATCAATACACTACTTTATTCATTTTCTTAGCCGTCCTTACCCAGGGTGACTTACAGTTGTATACAAAAAATATGTATCAAGAATTACAGAACAATTAAGAGCAAGATACAAAATACAGTGACTTCAGTCCTAATAAGAGCAAATACAAAACACAGTACAATTTGATGTAGGGGCAGTTCAAGAGCAGGGAACAGTGTTGACAGTTACATCAGGGTTAGATACAAGTGCAAATGAAATACTTAATACTACAGATTGGGTTCAGTGCAAGATTAAATACAGTAAAATAGAGAGCGGGTAAGTGAATTAAGGGTATTTTAGAGGCGAAGAAAGAGGCAAAGTTGTCAGGAGATCAAGGCGGGGGGGTGTTGAAGAGGGGGGGGGGCGAGGAAGAGAATGGTTTCTGGGGGCTGTAGTGGAGGATTAGGGAGAGCAGCGACGGAGAGAGGACCGAGGATGAGAGTGAGAGGACAGAACAGGGATGTGAGGGACAGTCCTAGTAGGACAGGTGAGACAGATAGGTACAGTAGTAGTGGAAGCAGGAGCGGCGGGGGGCAGGTACAGACCTTTCTAGTTGTTGGCGTCTTCCACAGCACTGCTAGGTTCAGACTTTCTCCAACAGCTGCTCCTTGCTGGACTCGCACGGCTAGACTCCCGGCTCTTCGGTAGAAAGTCTGTTCGGTTGGCTGCTGCTTCTTGCTGGCGCACAAATAGACTAGCTGTCTGTTATACTAAACTGCGCTAAAGACAATACTTAAGCAATACAGTAGTTTCAGTGCACTTCAATGGGATCACACAAAAACAAAACGCTGTGTGGAAACCAATCAAATTGCCAGTCAACCTCTATTCAATTTAACCACACTCGCCTGGCACGAATCACAAACAGTAAATAACCTGATTAAAACGCCACCTTTCATAATGTTACTTAAATACAGCTAATGTTAACAGTTGGAGTGAGGCCTCTAGTAGTCGCAGGGAGAGATTTGGAGAAGGTCCTCGCTCTACCTGCCACAGCTCAGGCTGCCCTTGGACGTGTGGCCCTTCGATGGCTGGCGCTTGGAACGGCTGGCGTTCTATGACACTTTTTGGCAGTTTATACTATCCTGCAGGTCTAGAGCTGCTCCAGTTTACACACTATCTAAATTCACTTCAACCAACCACAGCTCTATACACGTTAGAAAATGAATTCCTTCAACCAGCAATGTAGTTACATTAGCAACAAGCATTCAATAGTACTTGCCAAAATCGCTAGTTTCTTATTCTGACTGCAAAACACAATCGAAGCAGGTCAGTCGCAGGGTTATAGTTTGGTTGTGTCCATCAGGCTAGTTGTGATTTCTGGTTAAGAGCAAACACGTTTGATATGTTTGAAGGGAGAAGTGTGCACAGTAGGGCAGTGAAAGGTAGGAACTCTGGCAAATGCATTTTTTTATAAAAAAAAAAAAAAAAGTTAAACAGGCAAGGCTCTCTTGGATCCAGTGATGAGTTTGGATTGTGGATGTTCGGATTACTGACCTGTGTACTGGGGAACGACAGACTCGGAGAGGGGGGGGCGTGACAGATATCAAACATATATAGAGAATGTAATCCTTTACACTAGAGGTGAAAATAGGAACTCAAATTGAATGTAAATGATGATAAAATGGGAGCACTGCATGCATGAATGCCTTTTTGTATTTAAAAATAATAAAAACGAAATATATATAATGTAATATAAATGTATTTCTCTGGTACCAGCCAAAGTGGTGCCCCTCCATAAGATTGTCAGCATGCTGAGGTTAATTGTCTTTAATATTCCCAGGCATGTGGCTGAAAACCTTTTTCAAGGAGAGGGGGTGAAGTTGGAGTCCTGTTTGTAAGTCACGTTTTTGCAAATATTGTTTCCTGCAGTGCTCTCTAGGGAAATCTGAGTTGCTTTTTATTGACTCGAAATTTGATATATTATTTGACGTGGTGTTCCAAAAGTGTTATATATATATTTTACAAGGTGTAATGAAGCGTGGCAATTTCCCAGTCCCTAATATAGCCTTCCATCTTACAGCATTCAAAATAATGAGATTTAACTGTGAAAATGTGACTTTGCTTGGTTTCCCCATTACTGGTTATTTTGACAGTGTCTGTGTATATATGGTAGGTTTAGCCAAGAAAAACATTCCTAGTTGACTGGTAGAATTGGATCGCTTTGTGCTTTCAGGTTTTATATATGTGCTATGCATAGTTTGGTTACCCTGAAAGCATTGTTGCTGGTCTTGGTCTCTGTGTGGGGGTGCTTGTTTCTAAGGAAGTTAAAGGAAATGTTTCATGCAGAAAGAGTAATGATGTATATTATCACATCTAGTTGAATGACAGAGTATTAGTTTCAGGCTCTATTAATAAACAGCGGTTTACAGCTTTCAAAAACGTAATTGCATTGCTGGTCCAATGAAAAGGTCTGATCTCTAATTAAATTGCTCTTCCAGAAAAAAAACATCCACCCTGCTATAATTTCCTGGAATACCAGTTTCTGCTCTTGGACAGCGTTGTGTTTTCTGGGTTTGCTAAGACTTTCAGCTAAAAGGTTTCTTCTGTTTATGGTTAAATTGACGTCTCTCTAATCTGACAATGGCAAAATCTTTTCAAAACTGCAGATTACTTGTAATTTACACATTTCTGTTTTGAGGACTGCGATTTTACAGAAGTGATCTTCAAATTGTAAAATTGGTCTTTACTGATCTTTCTGAGATATATAATATACACACAGTACTTAAATTGCCTTGAATCCCAAATTGGCAATTAAAACAAATTGAAATTAGAATTCTCCTTAAATACCTTTTATACATTACGCCTCATCTCTCTGTTGCATTGTACAGCATTATAGCGCTGGCTTGATTACATGATTCTGCCGTTTTGCAGTGAGGCTATCTTGACTGTAAAACACAAAGAAGTACTATACTTCACTGTGTCAGATCGTTGAATAATAAGGTAGAACTGTATATAGTCACAACTACTATTTGAATGTTTGAGTGTGCACAGACATGGGCCTCTTTTGTTGATAATGGCCTGCACATCGCCAGGCCAACATGGAATAGAAAAGAAATCTACCATCTGTGTGTGACCATCCTTATCACACCCCTATTAAATATGGGAGGGGATCAAGATAGTGACAGTTCTGTGACACCCTGATTATGTGACTGACATGAAAATGAACATTTGTTTCAGGTTCATGCCAAATTCCGCTACCCTTTCTACTATGAGATGTGCTGGTATGTCTTGGAGAGATACGTGTACTGCTTGACTAAACGCTCTCATCTCATCAAGGACTTCCAGAGGGATTCAATGCTAATTGGTAAGAGAGAGCTAATCATGGCAGTGCTTCATTGATGCACCCCCAGGCCATGGAATAATAGATTTCTGCAGCTGTGCTAGAGTTAATAAAACCAGATTAGGTTTTTACGTGTTTTAATGTTTATTTGATCACAGTTTTGTGTAATTCCATTACTGTTGTAACACTGGATTGTAATTCAAGTGAAGTACACCACGGTGCATCCTTATGTCTATATATTACTTTAGGATATTTGATTTTCATAACCTTGGTACACAGAACCGTGACTGTATTGGTTCACCTGCTGTTCATATCTGTTAAACTGGCTATAACCTGCCTTCTAGTACTTTTAATGCAATATTGTTTAAAGAGATCTGTTGTGTGCAAAGTGTCATGCTTGCTGTGCTGTATACAAATGGGTATTTTTTAAAATCAATTTTAAAATGTCCAGTAAATGCTTTCTTTTGTAAAGAATGAAAGAAATCATCAACCATACAAGTGCCAGCAATGACATGATGAAACTGCGTTTCGTGGTGTTAACTTGCCTCTGCACCACACACTGTAGCGTCTTATTTTTTCAACTTGAAGTGCTCTAGAGAGTGAGCAGCGGGGTTCCGAAAAATACAGCGTGACACGTCCCCACTTGCTGCTTCAGCTGTTTAAATAACCTTGCCTGTCGTTTCTTTTCATTAACATCTTGACAACTTTTTACACTTACAGCTTTAAAGTCTGTTTCAAAGCTCTTTTCAAAACGTCCGCTCTAGTGCACTGATAGTGTAAGGATTATTGCCCACATTGTCAAACAGGTAGCACGGCAATAACGATCCATGATGTGGTGCAGAACAGAAAAGCCTGAGCACTTGGTATGGTTGTGTGTATTTACAGCTGTGTCTGCTGGTTTTCATTCCAGCTGAATTACTTAACTAGACCCTTCATTGAACAGATAATTTGCTTAATTAGATCTTTTGAATTGTTTTCAGCTCTTAAAGAGATGCAGAGTTCAAGTTCTAAAATGTTATAGCGAACTTGAAATATGCAACTGTTAAGAGCTGAAAACAATTCAAAAGATCTAATTAAGCAAATGATCCATTCAATGAAGGGTCTAGTTAAGTAACTGAGAGCTCAGTTGGAATGAACACCAGCAGGCATTGAGCCCTCAGTACCAGTTTGGGAACCACTGATTTAGAGGACAGACCTCAAACCCCAGTGCACTAGAGCGGCCATTTTGAGAAGAGCTTTGAAACAGACTTTCGTGTAAAAAGTTGCCAACAGTGAAAAGAGAAATTACAGGTACATCTATTAATTTGTAGCAACACGTGGGGACGTATCACACTAATATTTTTCGGAACCCCTCTACTTGCTCTTTGAATAAGGAAGGAAGTAAGACTCCCATTGCACAGCAGTTTGATCCATTCCTGTTTTTACTATGAGTTTAATAAGACACACCTGAGCTTGTTACCTGTACACAGGGGCTAATCAAGCTCTTAGTAAAATCAGGAATGGGTGAAACTGCTATACAACAGGAGTCTTATTTCCATCCCTGCTTCAAGCTAAAGCATTTCTTATTTTTCACAAGTCATGCAGTTCTGTATAACATTTCGATAATGCTCTAGTTGTCATTACTGCACATACTGTAGGATTTGAGGTAGTCAGGTAGAATGTTAAGACACAGGGAGTGAATCATCAGTAGGATACACAGGCTTCATTCAATTCAAAGTGAAAATAAGTCGTGACTGAAGGTGAGAATGCAGTGTATTGACTTTGTTTAAAAACCTTTTTTTTCTTTTTTTTTTTTGGGGAAGATGTAGACAGGAAACCGAGCACAGAGAGCTTCTCTTCGGATTCTCGACTAGACATGGACGAGGAGTCGGGCGACGCTCCGGTGACAGAGGAGAGGCTGGAGGGGCTGGAGAAGAGCGTCCGGTCCTCGCTGGACGGCTCCTGCTCCCCAGAGACCAAAGACAAGAAAAACAAACCCTCGGGCGCTGGGAGCCGCCACTTGAAACAGACTTTGTCAAACGACTCTGACGACAGCACCAAGTCGACCACGCCGCTGGACTTCCCCAAAACTCCGTCGGGATCCCCCGTTTCAGAAGCGTCAAGCAAGTGGACCCACCTGACGGAGTTCGAGCTCAAAGGGCTGAAGGCGCTGGTGGAGAAGCTGGAGTCCCTGCCGGAGAACAAGAAGTGCGTCCCTGAGGGGATAGAGGACCCGCAGGTGCTGCTGGAGGACATGAAGGTCAGTAGAGTCGCTACACCATAGAGAACCAAGTGACTGAGGACGGCTGGTTTTGTCAGTTGCTGTACATTTTAAACATAATCATTATTACTGTTACTAATGAGAATAATCTTCACTGCTTTTGAAAATGACTTGAATTACCCAGTTTTGAAAGCAATTCCTAGAGGAGATCTGTACATTTACTAATGTCACTGACCCACCTGCCATGCTGAATCATTATGGGGACAGCTGTGTGCGTTCAACATTTGTGCAAAGAGAACTAAAGGTAGTGAGAGATGTGTGTGAAGTGGTTTCATATTAATAAGCTATAAAACCAAGTCAAGCAGAGAATTGTTTTGGCTGTTGCTTTCAAATAATGTTGTAGCTGTTTTGTAGTGTTGTTTTTATACACAAGAAATAATCTTTGCGCCCATCTCTGTGTATGACTGACTTATTTATATGATCTTAAGTGCAACGAAAATAGTTCAAACTGTTCCCATTTGGTATCTTACACAAGTCTACGTGCTTTACTCTCTCCCGCTGACTGCTATGTTTGGAGTTTGCATCAGTGTTGGTTACAAACCTGGGATGCAGGGTGCTCAAAATAGAAGCGTGCTGCTGAAACAGCTGTCTGCTGGAGTGTTCCAGATCATAGCAACAGTGGAACTGTGTGTGTGTGTGTGTGTTTCCGTTTCCTTGGATCACCAGCTGACTGTCTCAAGAAATAATGTTCTGGCTTTTTAAGTTTGCAGCAAAATTGAAACAAAGTTGACATTCAGTGGAGTTTAAAACATAGGTATTTTGGGAATAGAAATCTTTTTTTGGCTTTGCGACAGGCATGTGTATACATTAAAAGGAAGAAGTCTGCAGCAGTGCCAGAAGGCTTCCGCAGTCCAGAATTATTTTTTTATTTGTTAATTTATTTGCATAACAGTATACACTAATGACGAATGAATTTATCACTTGCAGTGCGACGGGTCAGCGTCTGATGAGAAGGCGTTTCCAGCCCGTTCTTCACATGTTTTCTCAAGGTTCACGAGAGCGTCTCGTGTGTTTTGTTGACAGGTTGTTCTGAAGGAGCACGCAGATGATGACCCCAAGCTGGCTATTACAGGGGTGCCTGTGGTGTGCTGGCCCAAGAAGACAGTAAAGGTAAAATGCGCTGCAGTCATGACGGGGGCCGGTAAGACTCCCATTGCAGAGCAACTTGATCCACGGAGTAAACTATAGAGCATTGCTTCCCAAACTGTGTGCTGTGGACCACGGGCCGGGGGAGAAACAACATGCCATGTGTTTTTGAATATATATTGCTAACGAAAGGGCTAATAGTGGGCTGCAGTGCCTAATGCAGATGAACAGGTGGGCCTCAGGTAAAAAAAAAAAGTTTGTGAATCACTGCCCTAGAGGACACAGGCTGTGATGTTTCCAGTTTAGTTCACAGTGAAGCCTGAAATTAAACAGCTGTACAATGGGAGTTCTGTATGTTCACCTTGCATTATTTCAAACTGAATGTGTTCCTGCCATTATAAAACTATACAGCACAGCCTAATCAAACTCCTAATAAAGCTGTCTTACGTTAAAGATATTCAGGCCATTCTCAAGTCTATCTGTAGGTTTTATTTATGTGCATCTGCAAGGGGGAGATGTTAATTTCCTTTTAGTTTTCCTTATCTCGTTATATTGTGCCTAGATATTTATTGGCTGTATCTAGTGATATTAGTGACCACATCTTTTGAATTCACATTCGTAATAAAATAAATTGCAGTGCTTGAACTCCTTCAGTATCTATTATTTCTAATGAGAAATAAATTGACTAGACAATGTGAATCATATCAGCGGTAGCCATGTTTTGGTTGCAGTGTTTTCTTAATGCCTGGCTCTAGCTGATAACCTGTGACCTAAGCCCTTAGAAATACTGAGGTAAGAAAAACAGCTTTATTTATTGCAGTGACAGGGGAGTGCAGGTTGCTTAGCGCTGAGGAGGATAATCCTGATGAAATAATTACGTTTACTTACTGACTAGATCTTTTTTATAAAACAAAAAAAAAAACAGCCTCTGTGTTAGTTACCAAGGCTTCTATTTAGATGTTGAATTTTTATTGAAAGTTAGTCTGGAAGACAAACAGTCAGCAGTCCTAACCTGTTAATTACCTAGAGTGGCTCTGATAAGATCCTGAAATGATTCCCAACACCCCTGTAAACTCTAATGGGAAAATGGGTATTGGATGAGAAGACAAGATATGGTTGTATGCAAGTATTCAGCATTAAAGGGGAAAGGGGTCCCAGTTACCCACCCTTCATACAGTGTCACTATAGCGTGTCGTCACCATGGACACCAATACAGACCTGGCACTGGCTCATCAGGCTGGGAATGTGTTCGTGTTGACTGGTGCCTGTGTGCACGTCGTTAATGGATACAGCTCTGACTATCCCTCGGTTGTTTGATTGTGTTGTGGCTCTGGGATGGGATGGAAACAGCTGGGTCATTCTGAATCCAGTCGAGCATCGCTGGATGGATTGAGCTGAGGAGGTTGGGTTGGGTTTAAGGTGGGGGGAGTACATGTGTCTAAGGGGGCGCTGTGGTTCAGTTATTGACTGCTTTACAGGTTAATTTTATGTCCATTTGTATTTGGGATGTACTTGAAACCTGACGGGAGTTTTGATTACCGTATTACTTTGATTAGGCTGTAGCAGCATGTGAGGCTAACCTACTTTGACTACAGTATGTTTATCGGAGCCTATTAGGAGTTGGAAGGTCAGGGAAGTACTGTACCAGCGAATCAGGAATGTGTCTTGGTTAAGGTTCGGGGCAGCGCTGGTGTGGCAGTTAAATCCAAGATTGTGACGTAGATGTTTTTCTGCAAGAACTACAATATATGCTACTTGGTTATCTTTTTTTTTCTCACTGTAACCTGTTTGTAATTTCTCTGCAAGAGAAACTGAAACTAAATCTTCTCATAGATGTAATCGCATTGTTTTTATTTGCACGGGAATTACAATTGAACTAAAAACAAAACAACAAAACCACATATTAGATCTTCAGAAGGACTGCTGTTCTGTACCGAGTTTATCGCTCTTGCAGAAGTTTGTAATTTGCTTGCTAGATTGAGGCTCCCGTCTCTTCGGGGGCATTGCATGTACATAGTCAGTGTTGTGCGTTTATTTGTTTACTTTGTGTGTTTCTTTTAGTTGGAGGAGAACAAAATCCCTTAATGTTTGTTTATTGATAGCGGCGTTTATTCGAGGGCGGCCTCTATTATAAAGCTGATATATGACTGTGGTGTCAATACGAGGGCGTCTTTAATACGAGGGCGTCTTTAATACGAGGGCGGAGCCAAATTGAAGTAATACGGTATTTTTTTTTAAAGTTTGCAATCACTAGTAACAGTGGCATAAAAGTGACCAGTTTGTGGACATTATTTGGAGCCCTAGGGATGAAATGTTCATGCAGATCATACCAAATAAAAAGGAAATACCACGCTGTCTGTTTCTTTTAAAATTTGAGTTGTTTTTTTTACTTGTTAGAAATTAAAACCCGAGTGGACCGGTACTATGGGTTTAAACGTCTTACGACTTTAAAAACAGCAAATTCCAGGTTTTCTTAAGAAAATATTCTGTATTGATTTCTGTATTAGTACACAGCCTTAAGATGTCATTAATAATGCCACACAGCAGCTCTACAGCACCGTGGGATTATAGATTATGTAAATTGGACACTAGATCAGGTTTTACTTCTTGTACTTTTTGGCATCGATAACGATTATACCTCTGATTAAATATGAATTTGAATGCAAACCATGTTAAGAGGTTTACTTACAAACTCCAGCAAGCCTTTCTGCCTCCCCTGACAATCAGATTTTAATTAGAAAAATACCCAGAATAAAGCAGCTGTCATTTTCAGGTAGTGCGGTGGAGTACCCATGTCGATTCTGTATTCGTGTCCACGCTATATTGTAATTGTAGTCCATATGGACAGAAATATATGTCACTATGTCCTGGTGTATTTGGCATCCTTTTTATTTCAGCACACCATTTTTTAAACCCTATTTTATAATGCATTCGTAAATGCTTGTTAATGTTTCTTTGTATTGATTTTATGAGAAGTTTTTTGGTGCAGAAAATGTGTGCAATGATGAAAACCCAAACATCTATCAGAATGCAAGGGCTGAAGCTGTACCATAGATGTCTGTAGGTTGACTTTGATAGATCAGTGCTTAGAGGAAACCTGTTTTTTTTTTTTTTTTTTTTTTTTTAATCCTTGTTTTAGCCCAAGTGGTTCATGGAGATGTTATCTGTTGTATGCCTGTTGACACTGCCACCCTTCACAGCTGGTGGGGATTAAAAAGGCTGCATGTAAATCAGGGCTTTTGTTTTAAAGCTGGAGGTGGCACCTTCCTTTTGTAACTAGCTGTTGGTGTGTGAAATGTGGATTTAAAAGTGTGGTTTAATTAAAAAAAGGTCATAGCTGGGTCCTGGTGGGTCATTCAAGTAGTGTTTTTTGTCTCCTGTGCGTTCTGTAATCCTAACCAGCACACTGATTTTAAAACCAATCAAAGTGGACACAATCATCTCTGCTGTGACCTGCTCGCTCTTCTAAAGCCACCTTTGGCTGGGTGGTGGTTGGACTGGAAGGGATCCTCAGTGCTGGCATTTACAAACCCGGAATACAAAAAACTAGAGTGAAAATGATGTCATCCAGTATTGATTGTGGCGTTTAAAATGTAGAAGGAGATAGGGTCGTGTTGAACATGCTTTGGCATTGTTACCTTGCCTGTAAATTGCAATCTTAGGGCACAGCAGCCCATGGTTTGCTGGAGAAATTAGCAATAACTCCCAGAGAAGAGCAATCAATCCAGGAGCAATGGATTGCAAGCTGGAACATAATCCAAATAGACTGGTACTTACTGAGGAGTCATTCTTTAGAAGCCAGATTTAATGATTTCCTACACGTGCCTCTCTCTCTGGCTCTCTCTCTCTCTCTCTGATCCCTCCCAGTTTGCTCTGTGCGCTTATAATAGCAACCCAGCCTGTGATTGGTTGGCCAACGCTGCCCCACCCCCTTCCTGACTGGCTATGAATATTCATGACTCCCCCCCCCCCCCCCCCCCCCCCCTTGTGTCTGGCTGTGTCACTGCCTCCTCTCGTACAGCGAGGGAGGCTCCTTATTACAACAGCACTCTCTGTTTCCAGCCATGCCAGTTTGCTTCAAGCCGGGCCCATAATGAAAAAGAAATGGCAATGTCACTGAGTGCAGATGACGAGGACTATGACTCAGAAACGGATCAGGTCAGAATCCAGCATTTCTAATTGCTTTTGTGAAAGCCTGCTACCTACAGAGAGCATTTTCCTGCCATACTTGACTTGAAAGCAGTGGGAGGAAGGGGTGGGGGGGGTGGAGGGGTGGAACAATGCGACTGGAATGAATGCAGCTAGGCTAGGCTCTTCTTTTTCAGCGCAGCTGCCTGCTCCTGGTTTTTAGAACAAAAGTGAGGATGTATTTTGGTTTCTTTTTCACCACGAGGCTGCTTTTTCCATGCCCTTGATGTACTGTTTATTGACTTTCCACATGATTTGGTTCACTATCGTGGCAGTGTAGCCTGAACTGTGTGTAACAAAAAAACGTGTCCCCAGGATTGTGTGTTCTTTTTTTTTTTTTTTTTGATGGGGGTGGGGGATGGTGGAAGTGTACATATGTGTCTTTATTTCTCTAATTACATTTCTCTAATGCTAGATACGGTGGGGTTGCTTTCATGTGTGGCCCTTTTGAGCTGTAGTAGTAACATCAGTGGCCACACAAAGGCACTGCATCACATGCTTTGTGAGGAAATGAGTAACTACTATAGTACTGTGGCCTTTCTGTTGGGCAGAAAAGTGTGTTCCCTTTATAAAAGTTTTTTTCATGGTTATACTATGCGTTTGTTTACCCTGGTTTGCCATGTTGATTAATATGCTTTACCTACCATGCCTTGCTATTATTTACAGTATCTCCCTGTGCTTTACTATGCTTTATGAAACTTTGCTGTGCATTTACCTTGAGAAACTTTTTTATAAGGGTTGCAAGGGAGTGTGCATTCTTTAAAACATGAGGGGTTTATTGTCACTCCATTACTCAGTAAATCATTTACTGTAAACCCTTTCTAATACTGTATATTATACAATGCCTTGCACAATTACAGTTGGGGATTCAAGTGAACATATCAAATACAAGGATGATTACAAGGTTTTCAAAGGGGTTGCACATGCATGTCACAGCTTTGTTTGAATACAAATAGCATTCGTCATTTGACTGTAATTGTTTGCCTGTATTGTCCACAAGACACCTCGTGTTTTTCGTACAGTTTTTAATTTGAATGTCACAGCAGTGCACAACCTATATTTTTGAAGCAAAAGGCCTTTTTCAAACAAATAGTTTATTGATACATCAGTAACTGTACTAGATGTCTTGCACCATACACAGGTGTGTGTGTGTGTGTGTGTGTGTGCGTGCAGTTGTCAATCATTTAGCTGCCTGAACCTCCTTTTCACTGCACAGTATGCAGGCTGTACCTTGTGGTTGTCCGAGTCGCTGCTGTGGAATATCTGTGTCAGGTTTCACCTGCTCATAGAGTATAGTTACAGATGCCATTCATGCATGAAATGTGGTCCCCATATGAAGCCGAGACCGCAGGTGCTAAAGGGAGTCAGTGGACACGCTGCTTTCAGAGGGCTTAGTTTTGTCCTCAACTGTGTCTAGAACTCTTGAAATCCAAGACGAGACGTGAAGACCGCCATGCATAATGAACGTTTTGAATCAGTAATTAGTTAAATTATAAAAATGAGACCCAAGAGTTTCTTTTTTTTTTTTATTCAGAAAGCCGGTCATGTTACCATGAATACAATCCGATAAAAAAAAAGGCACAGTTGTTGTTAGGCACAGTGTTTAGTTTGTTTTCTTGGTAGGGAAATGCTGATGTTGATTGTTTTTTTGGTTTCTTCTAGTATGTATCCTACACTACATTATCACTGTCTAAAGCGATCACATAATCTGTAGCTCTTCCAGTGAAACAGATCTGTTTTATAATGCTGAAAGGGGATTTTATTCCATTGCTTGCCTGTGTTTTGAGCAGGGCAGCTACTGGAGTGTGTTTCTACTGGACCCAGAGGCTAGCTGGTATGGGTATGGGTGGGGGAGGGGGATAAACAGCCAAGGAACAATGGGGTGGTTCCCCCCCCCCCCCCTTTCTCTCTCTCTCTCTGTGTTTCTGTTTCTTGTCTCCAGGTTGTGTGATGGCCCTGGCTGACCATTGAAAGGTGTGAATGCTAAATAATAAAAAAGGCAGATCATTAGCTTGGGGGTGCCTTGCAATCTTAAATGCATCCTTTCAGATGATGCGACTGGCTCTTGGGTGCTGTGATGTGCCAGATTTCCTGAATCTAACTATGATAAGACAGGAAGCAAGCCATGCAGCAGGGGTTGTGCTGGAAGGGAAAGGGAATGCAATGGGGTGCTGCGACACTCTCGAAGGTCGAACTCACACTGTGGTATTTTCTATGGTTTTTCAATGCCGTGGGGTTGCAGTCCGATTACAAATGTAACAGGCGGTGTTGTGGTGCACTGCCGTTACAGATTCTGATCCCTGGAGGTGAGCCCAGGTTAGAAGCTCTGTAAATGCTTGTGCAAATGAGCCTGGCTGTTTTGTACAGTGGTTAAACTGCTAATTTGGATGGCTGTGGTCCATGCACAAAAGCTTGTTGTGTGTACATGCTAGTCTGCCTTACTGTCAGCATGTTTACCCAGTGTAAAAGATTCCGTACTAGCTGTTGTCTTGTTGATCGTTTCTTTATGATAGCCTCGCTCCTAGAACAGGAGTCCAAGGCTAAGGTTTGTTATAGTTATGGTGTGCGGAGTGGCAGGTGTTTAGTACAGTACACAAGCCTGCCCTTTTTAATCTGAAAAGTAACTGCCTTGTTCAAAGGTCATAGGACGAGGGAAGAATACTCCAATCATGGCTACAAAGATTCGTGTGTGATCAACATACAGCAAAACCCACATGGAGGGACCGTCTGTCTATATAAAGAATCCCAGCAAATTTTATTTCCACCACACATCTATAATGATCACTCCCTCATAGAGAGACTACTACTCCATGCTGTGTGCATGCAGCTGTGGGGCTGTAGAGAAACATGATATAAACCAAGGGACAGGACTGAGACCCAAAAGCAACCTTGAGGGCAGCAAGACCCACTTACTTGGTTACTGAAAATAATGAGCCATTTCTCCATCTTATTGAGGCCAGCATTGCTTAAGCATTCCCATGCAGTCTGTTTCCAATGGCAACCTGGTAATGCCACTGCAGATTCATTACCATACTGGATCCCAGGGAGAGCTTACAAATGACAATGTTGTAAGGCTTGATTTGGCCGTTTTCATTTCCTTACACATATTATGAGACTCAAATATATCAGTTTACTCAATACTGATTATTTCTCATGTTAGGTCTTAAAGGCTTGTCTTTGCACACGCCAATGTCCTAAACGATAGTCCTTCCATTGCGACAGAACCTCCAACATAAAATATTATTCACATGTGTTTTTTAAAGAAAAAAAAAAAATCCATATTAAAACTACGTCAATAAAACCTGACTCCTGATTTCAACGTGATTCTGAGCGTGATCACAAAGCAGAAACCGTTGGTGCTTTCTGTGCATTCTGTGCATTCTGCTTCCTCACCAAACAAAAACCTGACAATCCGGTTTGTTTGCTTACAGTCGGCACTTGAACACAAGCTAGCGTCCTTCCATTCCCCTGTTGGAACCCGTTTGCCACGCAGTGAGCTAGACGGACATGTGCTTACAGCAGTAGGTTGTTTGTGACTGATCTGTGCAAATTCTGAGATGAATTGTGATGTTGGATATTAGATGCTCAAGTATCTGGGAGGGTGAAGGGCATTCAAATAAGCACCGGGTTAGACTGGCTTGTTGAGGGGGAAAATACATGGCAGATCCGAAGCCCTTGCGTATGCGCTCTGTGGATGTTGCTGTGCTGGAATCCTAAAGGAACACGAGGAGACGGGAAGCAGGGATTTGGAATGCCTTTGATGTTTACCACCAGTCACATTGTCTTCTAAATGATAGATGTAATCAAGAGGCTCAGAGCTGCCTTGAGGGGAAAACATTTGAAACAGTGTCCAGAAAATGTAAGAAACCCCACCAAACAACAAATCACAAAGTCTGTGTTTACGAAGTGTATGTCTTTTTATGGAAGGCTCTTTTTAAATTCAGTGTATTTTTTTTTCAGCCCACTGTATATGCTTTTAGAAAGATATGTGTTTGCATAATCAATATGTCAAGCATCGGAAACTAAAAAGGACAGCGAACATGTTTAACACATGTGATGCCAGTTTTCTGTAAACACTGAGTTAGTAAGCAATCTACAATAGACTGTAGATTTAGAATTTATTTAAACGCTGGATCAACCTGGTTAAAATTTTATAAAAGGATCCAGTCTGATTTCACTCAGATCTCATGAATATTTTTTTAATGCTGGTGATGAGGTGAAACCAAATTGTGAATGGCTTCTAGAATTTTCCATGCCTTTTTGTTCCTTTCCAGTCTCAGCCAGCAGGTGTCGCTGTTGGGCTTCTGTTTTTGAAAAGCCACATGACTGGGAAAGGGCTAAGACATTTACCATAATACATACTGATGATACAATATGAATCTTAAATGTGTTGGGGAAAGTGATTTGTCAGAGTACAAAGCACAGCAATGTAGTTTTATATACTTAATACACAAACATGGTTTACCTTCTTACTGCTAAGAGTGACTGTTATCAAAGTGATTAGACGTGACAAAAGAGATCCGCCTTCTGTGTGCTCCAATACATGATCCCTATTAAGTCGTGTTCCATGATTCCATTTCTAGTGTAATATCTTAAGCTTGTACTGCTTTTTAAAAGGTTTAACCTCAGCCCTATGTGTGCGAGAGTGTTTGTATATGTAACCACAAACAGCCATGCATGGAAACCCTGAATCA
>NC_054591.1:506253-511253 GCF_017654505.1 Polyodon spathula
AGGAGAGAGCATCTGCTGTTGCCCTCAAACTGTATAACTGACACTAAATAAAGTTGAGCAGCCAAAAGTGATTGTAAAAGAAAAAATATATACACTCGGCATTGAGTAAAATGTTGTGTTCATTTACCTGCTAATTTTGAATGTTGTCTTTCAACCCATTACAACTAAACCTGTACTCTGCCATCTGAAGCTCAGCTTCTGTGTATCGAGAACTTTAATCTAACTTTGTGACTTCTGCATTCTATAGACAAGTATTTCAGTACTTCTGCTCAACTGATCTACTGCCTTTGAATAGAAGTTGTGACATGCTCAGTCTTAGAGATCAACCAGACAGCAACAGCAATTTGTCTGAACCTGATAGGTATGCTACAGTACTTAAACTAGTCCTATATAATTTTCCTTCCTTTTAAACTGTATACAAAATTATTGAGCTTTGCTACAACAGGAATCACTTCATTATGCTTTAGCCAGTGAAAACAAAAATCATAAGACCATCACCTCTGTTACAAAATGTAGATTTTAAACTAACAATAGGTTGCACGCTTTTTTTTGTTTTTTTCTACACCACCACTTACTGGTGGCACCATCCCTGGTGAGTCCACACTGCGTCTGGTCCTTGAGTTTTCTTTATGCTTTTTTTAAGTTTTTAAAAAAAACAAAACAAAAAAAAAAACACAACAGTATTGCAAAACGTTCTCTTTTACACAAGTTCAGTTTGCTTTACAAATGGCAGTCTTTGTATGGCTTTTAGTCCAGGCTTACCAAAGAAACAAAAGAATCAGAAGCCAGGGGCTGCCTTTTTCAGGTATTTGAGCTTGAAGCCTCTTCAGCGGGGACAGACTGCTCTCAGGCCCCTGGGGTTCCCACTTGGTCCATCAGTGGGCTCTTACCCTCCACAGTCTCCTCCACTGGGGTCTGGTGAGCGCTGACCACCACAATGTTCTCATCCATGATCTCACAGGTGGGGTTTGTGAAGGCGGACAGCGGGAGCGTTATCCTCTGCATCTCTCTTTCGTACACGCACTGGTCATGCTGTTTCTTCAGATCTCTCCCTCTGTCGATGGAAGAATATGTTCAAATCAACTGCAACATCTACTGCTGATAATTATGGCTGGAGCCACCCTTAAATGTCATGTTTAGTTTCTTGCTAATCTTTTACTTCATTTTGTGGTATAGAACAGTAATGTGGGATTTTTGTAACCACTCCAGATCGCTAGAATGCAACAGAAAGTAATTCTGCGTAGGCAAAGGTCATTATATTACATGTCCACACCCAGTTTAATCTTGGGATTGACAATCTTATTCTATTAAACTCTGAATTGCTCGCATTACTCTATTTGAATTTGAATTACCGGGCTATGCAAGTCTATTAACTTGGGTGCACAGCATAAAATTACCCCATGTAAAAATAGCAAATCAAGTTTCCTTGTGCATGTATATTGATCCTTGTGATGAGGTTTGCGCACACCGCTGTTGAATGAATTAGGCTGCTGGGCATACTCCGAATACCGGACCTTTCCAATCAAGACGCAAGCCTGGGGATATGATACTGTACAGACACACACCCGTCTCTGAAAGAGGAACTCACTGCTTCCCCCCCAGTCACGGGCACAGCCAAGCTTTCCTTTTTGTAATGCTCAGATCTGATATCCCTGCAACCTACACTACAGCGTGCCTGCCTTCCAGGAAAGACAACCCGATAGCGCTGTCCTTCATCACCACAGATTAACTGAGCAGTGCTAACAAGCAGCACTGCAGAATCAGTCTATAAATATGTATCCCCTATTAATTCCCCCTCTAAAGCACTGCCATTTTTAGATGTCCTGCTGATTCTACAAGAAATTACAGCGACTTAAAACCCAACACACTAACCCCTGTGGACAGAACTGCAGCACTGGCAGCTTATCAACAGAAATGTTAAGTTGCAACATGACTGACGTGGTTGTCTCAAAGGCATACGCAACTAAACCTCTTATTAGTGTCATTATGTAGTAACAATAAGCCTTGCAAAGTCTGGGGTGACTGTCCACATCACCAAGAAGTCCTACTGTGCTTTTAAACACTGGAATATCACCAACTTGCAATGAGCACTGATAAATACTGTGTGCATGGATTGCTGGACTGTTTCCATACTGACCTCTTGTAGAAGTACCCCAGTGTGATGCCAACTCCCATCAGGATTATGAGAGCCATCATGAGGACTCCCAACACATAACCTGAAAGGGGAAAGGATGGAGTCCACATTAAAACACAGTTCAGGACAATTAAAAAAAATGCTGGGAATGTTTGTCTGGCATGCAGTTCAGTGCATAACACAGTACAAGCCACAAGACTTTCATAATCTTACATACTAAATTCACTTTAGTTTAAGGCAGTCAGAATTAAGCAGTCAGACCTGTGTAGTTTCAGTTAAATCTGTCAACTTCATGTTATTAGAGGAACCTCTATTTAAAGGCGAAGGGCTGAGCTGGTTTGATCAGACTCATCAGGGACGTACCCAGGGTGCCCAGGTCCTTCTTCTGCTTGGGCCCGGTCCGGACACGCTGGCTGATCCCTACGACCGGCTGCACCGCCGCGCTCTCACTCTGGGAGGGGAGGGACTTGGCCGGCTCAAAGATCTGGGTCTCATTGGGCTCAGCGACTCGAGGGGCCTCTGTCACTGTGGGTGGAGGAGCCTGACCTGCAACCGAACGAGAGGAAAGCACCATTTAATCAACCCACAATTCAGTGTACACTGATGTCCAGTAATGCACTGTTATTCTGCTTCCCTCGACTGGGACTTTTACCTATAAAATAATGCAATACAAACCGCAATACAACATAGAATAGCTTAGTACAAGGGTTAAATTGATGCACAAAATGTCACCTGCATCAACATGGTCAGCGTAGCAAGCCAGGATGTGTCTGCTCTATGCAGGTATATCTGGTAACACGTAGTGGAGCTCCATTACAGAGTAAGCAGGAACACAGCGGTTTGAAAATACATTAAATGCATTCACTTTCTTCTTGATCGTACTAGACCTATGTGAAGTTAGTTCTAGGTTTCTCCACATGGTAAAGGCAGTGCTTTGAGAACATATCTGACAACTGGAACCCCACAAAGCAGGAAAGAGAAAATCAATGAAAAGTCTGCACTTTGCATACAGCTAAAAGCAAGGAAACAATGGCTTTAAAAAATGTGACTGAGCAAGGAATTAGTGGAGTTCCCTTAGTAAAGTAAATGTACAGTTTGTCATCGCCACGGCCTGACCGCGAATGAACCGAGTCAGTATTGTGTGGAGCACAGTACTACAGTTAAGAGACTGAATGCACCTACACAAACACAACCTCCGAGTCAGTCTTGAACAAAGCCTTTTATCTCCCTTAAAAGGGGTTAAAACACAGCAAAAAGGTGAAACATTTAAGTGCAAATGAGCCTTCTCGTCAGGAAAACAGGCTATTAAACACACAAACATCTGCTCAGCTACAGATGGAGGGGCCTCTGCAACCCCCACACAAAAAAAGTTGTTTACTAAGTAAGCCTGACAGATGAGCTCACCACCCCCACCCACCAACGAAAAGCTGTCTCTGAGGCAAACGCAACAGCACCAGCCAATCAGAGTGCAGGAGGGGGGCGGCTTCAAATCGCCCCAAGGCAGCTGCAGTACTAATAAGTCTCTATATCAGTTTCCTTTCTTGAGGAAACAAGCTAATCACATTGTGCAGTAATAAGTGAAGGCCCTTTGTTAATGTTTCACTGACATTATCTCTGAACAGTAGCATTCGCAAGCGACGTGATCGCTTACATACTGAAAACAGCAACGAAAAGCAAGAGCAATCCTGCATCAAACAGGACCTGTAGCGTCCTCACTACTTGTTATATAAGCATTTCTTTCTGAAGCTGCAACATCACGTTTAACAAACCATGCAAGAAACAGCTGCAACCTGTTAGCATTACAAAGCAGCTGTGAAGCCCTCAACTCCCCAGCACACACCCCAGGCCTGTTTATGAGCAGGTGGCTACAGCTTGCTGTGCTGTGGAGCTGCAGCTTCAACTGTAATGATATAGGACTTGCTGAAGCTAGAACAGCACGCGCCCATGGAGAACATGTGGTCTGTGCACACGCGTTACACAAAGCGGAAGTTTACTGGCACTCATAAGCGCTGGAACCAAATAGAGTTTTTTTTTCTTTGTTATTCTTTTTAAATATAGATGACTATTTCTCGCTTAAAATACAGATCTGTATTACTTTATTTAATTAAGTGAAATGAAAAACTGTAGGTAACACAATGCTCTTAACGAAGGAGAGAAATTGTATTCCATACAGATTCGTGAGATTTTGTTTGGTTTCATCCTTCAGCTAATGCACTGTGTCTCCAATCTGGAGGCAGGGAATAGGAGGTCCGCTTCCCAACGATTAAAGACTTCTTTAAACTCACTGACAGCAAAGAGGACAGTACCTTTGCAGGTGTCAATGGCACACTTCTGTCTCCGCACTCGTTTGTCTTTGCCCGTCACGTAGCACCATGGTCTGTTATCGCCATCTGGGTTTCGGCAGTAGCTGTGGTCCCCAATGCCTGCAGAAGAAACAGCAGAATATGAACATGGGAGTAAAACATCCCTGTTGAATACAGTAACTGCAGGCGGAATCGCTCTGCTTAACCCCAAAACTGAACCAGCACTGCCTCAGAGTGAGAGGGGGTAACCCTCTGTCTGGAGCTCACACTGCGAGACCCCAGTTTGTTTGGAGTGGGGAGTCCTGAAGGAGGTGGGGGAGAGTGCAAAGCAGATATCCAGATTGGTCTGGTTAATGGGTCTATGCCAATATTTGGTTGGCTGCTGGCCAGAAGCCTCAAGTCTTGTGCACTATTGCCATGGTGCAAAAATAAGGATATCCTTGAATGATAGTCAATAGGAATGGGTCAGACAGCCCCTTCCCATAGCCACACATCATAACAGTGCTGTGCTGTCACAAAGCCTGCATTTGAGTCTGAAGTAGTCTGGGGTCAACTGAGAGAAC
>NC_054591.1:516253-531253 GCF_017654505.1 Polyodon spathula
AAGTTAATTCGAAACACAGTCTATGAAACAACTGACAAAAAAATGCCGGCAGACTGGAGCCTTCCTGCAAAATAACACAAACAGATACTGAAATAAATACACTTGTTTCCAATATCAGTGGCCTAAAGCAAAAGGAATTTTTCAGGTGGCCCCTGTTATAAAGACAGCTCTAGTTTACACCAATATGTGCCTTGCTATCAGTTCTGTTCAACTGTAACCTGATCCAACATCAACAAATGCACAGGACTGATCCCCAACCGAGGGAAGGGCTGTTTGTTAAGCAAAGCAATGCTGGAGTTAGCTTCAGGATTAGTGGTGGCTTAATGTGCGGACGGACCCGCCTCCATCCTCAAAACAAAGAGAACGAGTCGTGCTGGCATTCAAAGCCAATGCACACTGGCCCTTATCAAAGCCTGCACCAGTGCACACAGTGCTAGGCAGGTTTGCAGACTGATGCAATTGTATTGTTGTTGTTTGGTTCAGACTAGAACAGACAACTGCTGCTAAAAGGAAAAGGTTGGGAATTAAAAAGATTGAAGAAATAAGTCAAACGCAACTGTTTTTTTTTTTAGATTAAAAAAAACCACTAACAACTAAAAACAGTATATCTTTATATCCCCTCTGTGTGTATTATTAGATAGACCACAGAGAGCAATCTTTATTTTTAGGTTACGCAGACTGAATCAGTGTATAAAGTAATGCAACAAAGTAATGCAATACTGATCTTTCTTGTACTGCTATTTGCACCTGACTAACCACATGGGTACATGCTGTTCCCCTGTAAGAGGAAGAGACATTATATCTGATGGCAGTTCTGTGGCTTCATGTGGTTATCTAGTGCACTGTTGCTGGCAAGATCCTAAACTAAAAATAAAAGCTACAGTGCAGTTTAATCACAGCACCTCCTAATCAAGCCCCTAAATACACTGTTATTGAGTTTCAGACACTATTGAATAATACATTACAGAGCATGGGAACCCAAACAGCCAACACAATTTTCACCGTATGTGAGAAAAGGAGCAGGACTTGTTTTTTATTAGGAGAAAAACACATTCCTTATTGCTCTGGTTCGCATAAACAATGTTAATGGCATTGCCTCAGGCATCACATCAGTAGAAAACACATCAACGCCCAGTCTCTCCCTCTCTGCCCTCAAACTAAACCACATGCAACCAAAAACTTGTCACCTCTACAAGCAAGTGTGTGTGGGGGGGTGTACATATTATCTACAGTATGCGTACAGTGGTTGTCTAGAAATAAGTAATATAATAATTCATTTTTCTGGTAGCAACTCTATGATATTATTCCACTATCCAATATATTCTGTAACACGATTGCAGGTGCATCCATTGTAGAACAAGCAATAAGCCATTTAAGTTGTGATTATGCTACCGGCTATAGTCTGTCATTCTAGGACTGACTTGTTTGGTGTGCTGGCTGTTCTTAATCAGATCAACTGGCCCGTGTAAACTAGAATGCTTTTCAAATATTTCTACATTAATTCAAGAAAGACATACTGTTTGGCTATTAGAGAGATGAAGGAATGTTAAGCACCTTATAAATTGCTGGCTGTATTTGGTTTAGGTTGTTAGCGTCTATGCATGCGTCTGGATAATACTCATTAAGTTTCTGGACAAATGGATTTGATACAAATAGATTCTAATGGAACACGTGTGCTTTGTTCCGTTTAGGAGCTGTTTTGCATGAAATTGGGCAGCAGTCCACTTTCCAGAACTAACAGCATTACATCATGCTCTTAGTCCTGTGGATCCATACCAACCCTATTAAGATATTGTTCACTCACACACTGATAGCAGCATGAATCAATATGGACTAAATTATTCAGCACAGCTTGTAATTGATCTCAGGTGTAATGACATCAGGAGCCCTCTTGTGGGCCTGGTGTGTACTACAGGTTTCTTCCTTTCGTGGGGTTTTAAGGCACCGAAACGTGGAAAGCGGCATCTTTTACGTGAAATACCATGAAGGAGAAAAGATACTCACCAGTTTCGAAAATTGAATTTGTAGTGAGAGCTGCTCAAAGGAATACAATCATTTTAAAGTTTTAATCTAGAAAGACGTTTTTTAATGGGACCAGACTGACTCCTGCTAATCTTCTACTGCAGCAGCAGCTTTCTGTGCCCTTCATTTCAGATAGAACCCAGACACTTTGCATTTGCGTTATTCCTTTTTCCTACTGCAAGAGAAGGGCACAGGATGGCGTAACAGGGCATTGGAAAGAGTCAAGAAATAAAACAATACAAAAAAATGGTCCCCAGTGGGGAGATGTGTATTTTAACAGGCTGATGCAAGTTCTTTTTCTTGGGAAGGATGAAATCAGAGCTCTCCCTAAAGACCGAACGGACATGAGTGCCCTTCTAAATAGCTTCTAAATTGGAATTTTTGTGCTTCCCATATAACACATGGTTACAGGTTTCATCTCCGACTCTGTAGTTCCCAATTTTACTTTTATACTTTCAAAATGAATAACAGAAAATGCGTTTGTGGCACAGCCAATTTTTTTTTCCCCCCATTAAGCACTAAGTGCTCTTTGCTGACCCACAATCAAGCACTTTCAGCCAAAGACCTTTGTTAATAACCGCTGCGCAAACCATTGAAGAATGTATTATTTTAAATTGCATTCTTACTTTACAAAGGAAAAGCGAACCAGTTTCAAGAGAACATTTCATGCTGTCTATTCCGAGTTTGGCCCATTTTAAAAGTGCTTTATATGTGTTTAGTTGTTTTAAAAGTTGAATTTGCTTCATCCTAGTTTAATTAGTAATTGTGGTTTGCATTACATGTGCAATGGTATACCAAAGTAGGCTTATGAATTCCATTTAAGTACAAAGAGTGGCAAACAAACATGCTGCTTATTATTAGCATGAACTATAGGTTAAGCAGAAAACAACTTAAAAAAACACTTTATTGTGTACACTGGAATACATTTTAAAGTGCGCACTTTGACAACATATAAAAAAAAAGTCTACTGTTTTACATTGCATTATTTTCGTGTCGTGAGCTGTTTTATTAAAAATAATGGTTAGCGATATGACTTTCTTTTAAAAATATTACAATATTAAAACGTGTCACTGAGCACATTAGGTAGCATAGCAGGGCTGCCTCAGAATCAATTCATTCCAGTTATAATAGGAGCCCCCTCTGCTGGATTAGGTTGGTATTGACACTGGGATTGGAGAGATGCTGGCCTATAGGCACCCACTGTTTTACTATTCTTCAGTCTATGCTCTTCCCTATCAAAAATGATGCCTAAATCATGAACCCCACTGCCCAGAGGAGTATAGTATATCCATGATAAACCTACAGAACCGAATTCCACCACTTAAAACCCTTGTGATTCACAATACTGGTTCATTAACCACCAAACCCCCTTGTCAACAACACAAAACACGTTTTTTAAATAGAGATCCCACTATAGACGTAGCAGTGGTATGAATACCCCGTGTCGAGTGAGCAGCCTGTGTGTTTCCTCCAGCTCTAATCTCAGTCTCTGGGGTGTGCAGCCTGTCCCTGTCCCTGCTGCCTGTTCCTCTCCCAGGATCTCCATGGCGTGAAGCAGGACCGTGGCTCTCACAAACAGTGCCGTCACAGCAGAGTGGAGCCGGGGGCAGCCCAGTGCGGACAGAGGACCGGGAGCAGCGGCAGCACCTTCGGAAACAAAAGAGGCTGCCGATCAGTGTGAGCAAAGGAGCTGCTGTAGAAGTGTTTATGTGACAACTGTGATTGAAAAAGATCTACGCCCATTTTTAGATTGTATAATACAGCAAGGTACTGCAGTGCAGGTATCTGTTAACCATTAGTTGACCGTTGGCAGCAAAAGGAGACGTCCGAACCACAATCAAAAGCCAAAGGTTCCTGTTTACCTCGGCTGCACCACAGCTTGCAGCAGCCCACGTTCTGCAAGATCCCTGCTGCGTTTGTTGTTATCCAGTGTGCCACACTTTCTCTATGGTCTGAGGAGAAAGCCATCTTCTCTATGAGCTGCAGGAGGTACGGCAGCAGGAGCTGAGCAATGGCAGCAGGCTCTGCAAACACATTGGCTTCGTCCTGCTCATACAGGCTTACAGACCTAAACAAGGGGGTCAAGCACACTTCAGCGTTGCAGCTCAAAGTATTTGAAAACTGCACCCATGAAACATGCAGACAAAAGCAGTGAAAAATAAAAAATAAACTTCATATTACACATATTTTAGGATAACCATAATATACCAGGGGTACATTTCATTCAAAGTCTTTATTTCACAAACATTGTAAATGGAGAAGGGCATCCCTGTATGATGAAACAATGCAAATCAATAACACAGTGGTTTGAGCCAATCTCAGGTTTTACTGCGAGCTTAATTAAATCAAAGCTCACCTAAAAGCTGCTGCATTGAATTACACTCCTGTTAACAGCTGAAGAGGATAAAACTGTGAGGCTCCTCTTTCCATCCCTGATGTGCATCTGCAGCATGTTCAGATATCTAATACTTCCATACAGTGGACACTCACTCTGCCTCCTCCAGCTCCTGCAGCACACTGCCCATGTCTGACCCAGGGAGATGAGACAGGAACAGCTCCAGGGTCTCCCGGCCGGCCCCGAACTCCTGCAGCAGCAGCTCAAGCAGGCAGAGCAGCCCCTTGCTGCTCTGAAAGTGGAGGCAACTCCTCTCCCCCGGCAGCTTCCTCCACAGAGAGTTCACCAAGGATGCAAATTTAGCAGCTTCTCCCCTCACTCGGGGATCTTCATCTTGTAACAGGTAAACTCCGGTGTTCACTAGCCTGAGGAGAGGGAGATGGAAAGGGTTAGTAAGTGGATGACCACATCTATCGACAGGGATGTGCACTCCCCCTGTTTGTTTGCTGTTGCTTTATTTTGCAGTGTTGGTATAAGCATAAACAGATCACAAAATAAACCAGCTTGCCATTTGCACTATTTTTATGGAATGTTACTGCACTTGTAGGAATATTAATGCATGTCTGTCACTGTTTTTGTCACTTAACAGCCTAGGAGATGACAAGTGTTGTTAATTAGGGACCTAAGTACTCATGTTTTTATTTTATACATGTGTTACATCTTCAGCACTCACTTAACAAAACAATAGTTATGTAACCCTACTGCTTCCACAACATAGCTAGCACAGTGTACAATTATCTAAAGTAAATCAGATTTGTTAAGAAAGTCATCTGCAAGAACAATAACATTGACTCAATTGCAAAAGAACACGCCGCACTGTGCTATTTCCAGCTAAGCAAATAATGAGTCATACAGCACCTCCTAGCCAGGGAGGGGCGTGGCGCAGGTGTGTTCAGCGTCTTGTGTACCAGGGTAACTCCAACGAGCTGCAGGGACCTGGCTGCTGCCAGTCTCAGGGTCTCTGTGGAATCGGGATCACTGTACCTCTCCAGCAGCTCACACCAGCGCTCCAGCAGAGCAGCGTCCGTGCTGGGAAAGAAGACAAAAGAAACAGAGGACCCAAAGCAAATCAGTGTGGCTTTCACCAGACTGAAAAATTAAACAGTGTAAATCTTTGATAACCCGCTGCTCTTCCGAAACAGCGTGAGAGAATTCTTCTCTGTATCGCTCTGGATGTGTGCTTTGATTTAAGGATATACCATCTATCTTTAAATTAACGCAGCAGTGTTTATTTTACACTGCCTAAAACAACTGCCACATTTATTTAAAGGTGGCGCATATTCGAGGGCAGCGTTTGTTGGAAGTAGTACGGTTTGAGGGCGGCGACCCTCTGTCCAATATGGTCAATCTGTTTCTTGTTTATTTGTTTCTTATTGAATGCTCCTCACCTGTCAGCGAGCAGCAGGCTGGCGGCACAGAGAGCGTGAGAGAGAAGATCAGGGCTGCTCTGAGCACGCTCCAGCATTGACAGCAATGTCTCCACACACTCCCCCGAATCTGGCTCTGACAGAGGGGCAGGACCCTCAGACAGGACAGGGCAGCCTCTAATCTGCCCCTCCCGATCAGTCACTCCAGTCATCACCACAAAGGCCTCCAGGTAGACCTTCAGATATTCCCCATTCCTCTCCTCCAGCACAGTCTGCAAGTTGTCCTGAAACAAGCAGATCAAAGGTTTCCAGAAACAAAAGAAAAAGAAAAATTTTAGACAACTGGTTCATCAAGAAGTCTTTGTAAATGTCTTTTGTACCCCAGCGATGGTAAAACTGAAGGCAAGTTTATTCACCTGAACTTCATTTATTTTACCTCTGGTTTCACAGACTAATTTCATTAGCACTAGTCTTGCTCTACCTTAAATAAGGTAACATTAGATAGTCCAAGATTAGTGCTAATCAGGGTCTGTAAAACCAGCCTTATGCATTACAAACTACACTTTGTTAAAGATGGAAGGCTGGAATAACAGTACCACCTTTAACCTTTTCTTCAGCACGTTCCACATCCGTGTGCATTTCCACCTCCGTCCCTCAGTTATCCAGGAGACGACCGCTAATCGGATGTCAGGGTCTTCCATCATCAGAAGCTGGCTAGCCTGGTCTGCCTGCTCAGCAGGTCCTGTTCGGACAGCTTCGTCACAAAGAAAGCGAGCAGCAGCCTGACGAAACACAGCCGATCCAAGCTGTGTGGAGCAGGAACAGAAACAGAACATTAACAGTGTAGGCACAGCCACCTCATCACACCCATCTCCACCTCCAAGATGGAACTGGAAGCAGAACTAGAGTCGCAGGGAACCACTCTGTAGAGTTAACAAGATTATGAATGTTCTAAAGAGAAGACTATCATGGAAAGAAAGCAGAAGGTTCATAGAAAATAATGCCCTCGAGTTCTGTAGAGCACTAAATCACTAAAGAGGGAACTGCTGTGCTGTACCTGTAACCTGCATGTGGGAGTGTGGAGCTCTTTTACTAACACCTCCTGAAGATGCTCCACGAAACTCTGGCTGCAATTTCGAATCAGCATCGTCGCCACACGGAGACAGGCAGAGCGGATCAGAGGGCACTGCTTGGAAGACATCACCAGCCACGACTTGGATTCAAACTGAAGCACCAAGGACTGCATGGCATCCGGCTGCAATCTGTAACACAGAAGCAGAGCACAAGCTAACTAGGAGCCATAGAACACAGGGAAATGTTTACAGACTCTAAAGCCACGGTGACAACGGCTGTTTGAAAAACGAATGTACGAACCCAAATCCGTTGGGAAAGACTAGCAAGTACAGCAAGGAATCTGTTTTTAGTAGATGGGCGGACCTTGTATTGAAATACGATCTTAACCCCTCTTACTCATTCGTGTCCAAGGCCCTGGCTAGCAAGGCCTCAATCTGGAGAAGCTGCCCATGCAGGTGATTGTGAGAGCAGGGGGTCTTCCTGCCCGGTAACTCGTCAACCAATCGGAGGAGGACAGTCTTTTGCTCGGATGGGGACACCATGGCGACCAAAGCTTTGGCTGCCATGACTCGCACTGCGTGGATAGGACTGCCTGCCAGCTGGAGCAGGGGATCAAGAAAAACCGAAAGGGATCTGAAAAAACAAAACTGCAAATAACAGCAATCCAGAAACCACAGTCTTGTCTTTTATATGGCAGTAACATACTTACAAAAACAAACAGGACTACGGGAGGGATCCTAATATAAAGTCATAAAAGCGTTACAAAACACCGGTTCACTGTAACAGTGGTGATGCAACTCCATACTCATGGAACAAATCTTTTAAATCCCAATTGGAGCCTTTAAACCCTAGAGCTTTAAGACTTGGAGTCAAATTTATTACACCAGGTATGCGGTGCAACTAGCTCTCTCTAAAAGCTAAACTAAGAACTGCTGCACAGGGAGTAAATCAGCTTCACTAATGTCAAATAGTATAGAAAACTACAAAGCATAGAAATAAAAAAAAAAACTGTACAGAATAACCATAAGGGACATGTACCACATGGGTTTTTAAAGCCTTGGTTTCACACACTCCAAGTTATCCATCTAGTATTATACAGACATTAAACAAAACCTCCCAGTTTAACCAGGATAACACCAGGACCTGTATGAAGGATTGTAAGGACTCTACCTTGCTTCGTCTTCAACTCCAGGCTGCAGCCTGGCCAGCAGAGTGAGCACGGAGTGCAAAGAGGGGAAGAGATGCAGCCTGCCCTCCCCAGACCCCTGCCCAGGGTCTCCAGCACGCTGCAGCTCCTGCAGGAGGAAGCCCTTCAGCTCAGGGTAGTGGGTGAAGAATGCCGCGGGAGACATCCCATTCTGAGCAGAGCTGTCATGCCGGCTACGCCTCTGCCCCAGCATTCGAGCACACAGAGCACCTGGGAATGGAGCAGGGAGCAGGGAGCCATCAAAAATAACACACCCAGGAGCACAGCAAACCGAAGCAGCAGGGCGTTATCAGAAATAATCTACTAATGAAACAATCCCTTGTCTAAAAAAATGTATTACATTTTTTTTACTGTACAATTAGTTTATCAAAGGTTTAAAAGGTACATAGGGTCATATCTTGATTAAACAAAAAACAAATCAGGTGCTGTTTGAAGATTATTTTATTTAACTGTAACAGCAAAGTAACTCAACAGGTAAGACTTAAGGAGTTATAAAACACAATAAACAAAAATCGTAAATCATGCCAACAGCACCACCTACAGTTCCTGCAGAGAACCGTCAACTGGAGAGTTCTTTAGCTATTACTTGCAAGGTGCAAAGTAAAATACTGCTGATGCCAAGGGCCTGATTTTAAAGCAAGCTCTCTGGATTCTTTTAAGAGAGAAATAAAACAAAACGACAGTATAACATGCCAGGAAACCACCGAGAACAATAAGAGAACTGCTCCTTTCTGCAGCGACACTGTTTCTATTTCTGTCGTTATAGGGTTGTTTTTTTTTTCATATGTGCAGCAAAGCGAGTTTGTGGGTCTTAATGCATCTGGTGCACAGGAAGTAAGTCTAAAGGGTGGTGGCAGGATAAATGAGATTCACCAGAATCAAAACAAAAATGTATTCTGGAAACATAATGATCTAAAGCAAAACCACAAGAGGCTGTTTTTTTAAAAGGTTTGGTTATTGCCCCTTTAAACAGAGGCACTTACTGAAGAGCTGGATTGCTGCGTTCCTCATTGCCCAGCAGGGAGAGCTCAACGCTTTCAAAGACAGGATTGTCATTGCAGTAGCAAACTGCAACATGGCTACTCCTAGTCCTGAGCCACGCACCAGAGTCTGCAGAATATGCACGGCACAAACCTGCGGAGGTGTGTGGGGGGGGGGGGGGGGGGGGGGTTCAGGAGAAGGGGGGGGGGGGGGGGGGGGGGGGGGGGTGGGGGGGGGGTGGGGGGGGGGAGGGGGGGGGTGGGGGGGGTTTCAGGAGAATGAAAAGAAAGAGCCCAAAGAACTGGTGTCATTGTTTGCAGAATGATTCCCATTGCTGCTGCTGCTGCTGTACTTGTATCCTCTCTGTTTGTTGTGTTACAGTGACATAAGCACTAATATGACCCAGCTGTAGTCGGGTGCACTTGAACAATGATCCTGACCATTACACGTTGGTGCACCTTGTATTGGGATCAGAACTGTAACGCATACAGCAATTCTGACACGCCTGTGAAAGTGGAGGATTTTTCTTTTTAAAGCAGCTGAACACACATGGTAAAAACTCTCAGCTTAGAAAACATTCATCCTGAAGATATACTGTACTGTGAAGGGAGGACGCATAAAGACAGTTGTCTGTGCATCTGTACCTGCTGCAGGTCTAGGGTCTGATCCCAGTCGTCAGGGAGAGGGGTACCTGCGATCTCCAGAACCACACTCATGCTGCGAGCAAGCAGTGGACGGGACTTGCTGGCTTCTTCTCCCGCTATGATGCACAAGATCAGCATCGGCAAACCAGCGGCCCGCCGCGTGACTGAGGAGCTGCGGGGAGTGTTCAATACTGACAAGCCCTGGGAAATAAGACAACTTTTAGTACAGTCTGCTCTTGACAGGGCTTTAACACATGAGCTCTTTCATGAATGTTAACAGGGATGTTGAACTGATCTAGAAAATGTTCATGAATAACAAATCACTCACATTTAAACAGCTCTTGAGTTCAAGCGTTCAGATTCCACAAACATTCTTGGCTTTAAGTTAACCCGCACTGTTTGAAAAGCTTGCTCTTCTGATGCAGTGTTAGCTCATCAAATCCGCAATAATATTATTAATAATAAATAATAATAATAATAATAATAATAATAATAATATTTCTACTCCAATCTTATGTTGTGAACCCGGCCAGTCATCTGTCTAGGCAAAAATACAAAGAGGATTGATCACAAATCTATATAAACTTTGGAACTAAGTAAGAATACCTGCTCCAGCATGCGTCTAGGAATGGCCTTCATGTCTGGGTTATGATGATTCAGAAGGACCGAGCAAAACTTTGTGAATCCAACACAGCATCCTTCCACAGCTCCCTGAAAAGAAGGATTGCACATAGCGGTGAAGACTGAACACCCGTCCCTATGAATTCACTAAAGAGCCAGGCTGACGTTTTTCTACAGTGCGTTGGTATTTTTTTGCCGTGAGTCCTCCTTACCCAGTGTCGACACTTCAGAAGGATCTCCTGAAACACTTTTGCTATTGTCTGTAGATCCTCTATTGAGAGCAGTGACCCTGTGGTTGCAGTAGGGGGCGCCAGTGCTTTTTCCACAAGGTTGCCGAGCAAAATTCCAATTTCCTTTATAAAAAAAAAAAAAAAAAAAAAAAAAAAAAAAAAAAGGAGTACATGTTACACACAGACGTTTCAATTCAATTGATTCCAAGTCATTTGATGCATTTTGCTCTGCAAGTTATGATCTACAAACTGGCTTTCTTGGGTAAATCGGGATCACCAAAGCACTGTACAGACGTAATGTTTGGTCTTGTTACAACAGACTTGGCAGATCAAGCAACTTTTTAAAAGGGTGTGTGTTTCCACTAACTATCATTAACGACCTTGCAGAATCCATGATCAGGAGCTTCAGTCTCCCTCCCTGTTTTAATGGAACAGTCCTTTACCTTCACAGAGACCCAGCAGCAGGTGAGAATCAGGCTGTGCTCCTCCGACAGCAGCACAGCATCGCCCCCATCCTGCTGCTCCAGCCCCCTCCCCTGAGTGATCAGAGACTGGATGGCGTTTCCCATGTCAGCAAAGGAAGGGGGCGCTTCTGCAACACAAACAAAGAGAACCTTTGACACAGCCAGCAAAATCAGAACGTTCATTAATCTTAGAAGTTTCAAAATGGTTCCATAGAACAGTCATCCTCCTATTCCATTACCTTGTTCTTCAGCTGAATTGCTCTGGTTTCCATACAGCACCCCCAAAAGGAAAAGGCTGATCTTCCGCACTGTCTCCACTAATCTGGATAGTATACCTTGCCCATTTGTTGTTGCTTTTTGGATTGAAATGAGAGCATCTGGGACTTCCACTAAATATTTCTGTAGTGCAGTGATAACCCCTTGATAAGAAGATATATTGCAAAAAAAGACATATGGTTTAAATAATGAAATGCTGACCTGTTGATCTACATAAAACTAACAAGATGTTTTATTCAGTTTTATTTTGGGGTACAGATATACAGCACAATGTTACAAATGCAGCTCTAAAATCTATTGACCCGAGGCAATGCACATAAGAGGACAAGCACTGAAGCTTACGCTAATAGATCATCGTTATCAAATAGGATGCCCTTCATTTTTAGTAGTTAATTTGCCTGGAACACAAACGCAGGCACACAGCCCGCTCTTACCGTGAATTGGTCTGGTCCGAGCAGCCTGCAACATATCCCTTGCTGCTGTGATGCAATGGTCATCTAACTCACACAGCAGGTACAGCAGGAATGAAACCGATTTTACATCTTGTGCTGAATCATTCCTCTCTTTACAATTGTTCTCCAGAAGTGAAGAAAGAGTTTCCGACCTGAAAATAAAAAATAAAAAAACATGTAATAAAGAGCCATTGCCTGCAGATCTCCATAATCCCTAATTATTACAATTGCTCAATATCTCAGGGATCCATGTCATCTTTAGAAAATAGATGGTAGGTAACACCCCAGGAGACCTTCCCACATGTTGCAGACTCCAAGCATGCCCAGCCTGCAGGAGTTGCTCCTTGTGGCTGTGTATACATCTTGTTTGTATTGCCTATATGTTTATGTACATCTTACTTTTGATAAACTATCTTCATCATGATAGCTCCGGCCTGTGCTTCTTGCACACGGGGGCTGCGCATGGCTTTCCCAGCATGCTCTAGCAGGGCGGCTGTCAGGGTTTCAGGAAAGCAAAGGGGGAAAAACTTCACAAGCAGCTCCGCAGTCAGCTCTCGGATCTGAGATCAAAACAACAACGGTTGGTTTTACTAACACAGCAACCAGGGACTGGGATTCTGAGATTCGTCTTGTATTTAACATCCTCCTACCTCATTTGTGCTGTCGTGCAAGCAGCCGAGAAGAACCAGCAGATTGGCCTCGGTGAAAAAGTCCCAGCGTCCCCTCTCCCTCGACCAGTTTATCAGAGCGCACATGTTCTCTTTGAAACAGAATTTGGGAGGGTAAGAGCAACAGGGTTATTAGGCTGGCAATGGGACTTGAAGCCTCTAAACTTCCAAATACTGTGCAGGTCTGTATCTATCACAAATCATGTTCAGTCTGGTGGAGTGAGCTGTGCGGTCCAAGCCCCGCTGTTCACACTGACCTGGAGGCTGCCCTTTCTTCTTGTCTGGGGTCCAGCTGTCAGTGCAGGTCTCCAGCACAGCTGCCAGCAGCAGCAGGGCCGTCTTCTTCCTCTGGAAGTTGAGACCCGGAGCCAGCGAGGAGACCGCTAACTGCACCAGCCACTCAACAAACTCTGAAGGGCAAAAATACATCACAACAAGACCCGTATTGGCTTGCAAGTGGAACATTCTTCATAATGCACCGTTAAAGCTTCAGAAGCTTCTGGTGGCACAGCTAAGCTAAGCATTCCGCAGGTGGCTGGACAAGCTGAGCTGTGGTTCAACACTGAGCTTGCTGAGATGGTTAACAGCCAATTCTGAGCTTCTCATTACTGAAATCAGCTCCCTGTGGCAGCAGGATTCACTGGCTTGAAGACTAAATGTTTCAACAAGCACTTATTACACCAGAATTTCTGCACTATCTCAAATGATTAGCCTGTATCTAACAATCTCTTCAACAGATCACTGGTTTCTCTTAATGGAACATAATGCATTTCTACACTAACAGTTTTACTGGAATGCTGACGATACAGCGAGAGAGCGCAAGAGAGACAGACTGCATATGACTAACAGAGCTTACTCTAGTTGATCTTGCCCTCTTGGTAAATTGAAATGCAATCTGCCATGAAGGCACCAAATCCTAATATTCTGGATTGAGTAACAGGTCCTTGGTTGCAAGTCCTTTATTTTCAATAACCCTACCTCTGTTTAGTTTATTGTTCTCTGCGAAGTCTGACTTCTAATTAAAATCCATCCTCTTGAACTGCAAACGACTTTAACAAAGCTTGTATCACTCTATGTGTGTAGCGCCGGTCCAGCTTTGAGGGTTCGATTTGAAGCTGTCACAGCAATAAGGAGCAGTCCCCCTCCTTCAGTGCTCACCTACTCCCTGAGACAGCACACTGACTGGCTCCATGCTTTCCATCGAGTTCTCCCCTTTCCTGCTGTTGGCTTTTCCCTTTCTAAGGCAGGCAAGGCAGCTCTCCCGGATTCGAACGAGGGCCTTCTTCATCGCGGCCTGGAGTAGCTGCCGGAATGGAGACGAGTCGCAGGTCAGGTTCAAGGGGAGGAACTCCTTCAGCAGGCCCAGCTCCAGCTGTGTCAGAGCCTGGTTGGTCTTGGGGCTGCAGCAGAGGAAGCCCAGGGCACCCAGACGCACAGCATCATCCAGGGAGTGCAGCCCGAGCCGCAGTTTCTCCAGCACCGTACCCTCTAGGGGCAGGGGGCCTGTGGTCACCATCCTCTGAGCGCTCAGCAGGGTCACCCATGCACGGAGGTGCCCGGGGCTTGAGAGGCTGAAGCTGGCAGTCAGGACCTTGAAGGCAGCCGGGAACGTGCGCAGCGTCCAGGGTAGAAGGTAGCTGGAAGTGTTGTTCTGCAGGAGGGTTACCTCGGAGGTCAAGGCCACGGATAGGGTGTCCAGCCAGTGCCGTGCCCACTCCTGTGCCAGCTCTGTCTCCAATAGGGTGTGGTCTGCCTCAGCGCACAGCTCCTGCCTCTGCCGCTGTATCATTGTCTTGTAGACCTCGGAGGCGCACGGAGACAGGTAATTGGTGGAGAGGCAGTTTAGAAGGTGACGGGGGAGCTCTGTGAAATGCTCCAGGACCTAAACCCATAAATGAAAGTTATAACATGGTACTGGTCAAACTAACAAAAACAATGTATTATTTAAGCAATTCCCCTGAATTTTCAATGCATAGCAAACACCACTTTGTGTTATAATAATATACTAACATGCTTACCTTGCCCGTTCCCAGGTATGGGATCAGAGCACACAGGGGGAAGTATTTCGCTTTAGCCTGCCAGGGCAAGGCTATCACCCGCTGCAGTAAGGAGGTGTAAAGGGGCTTTTCTGTATCGCTGAAGCGCTCACACTCCAGGCTGTAAATCTCTAACAGCACTCGAAACGAGTTGTAGACAAACTCAGAAACTCCTTCGACCTGTGTGCAGAACAGAAAAGACAAAGTAAATGACAGGCTTCATGTCCGTCTAAGCATTGTCTTCTGTACCGAAACGTGAAGTCTTACTGGGCTTTCTGCATTGTTCCAGATTAGCTGGGTCACTTTGTGTATCAAGCTGGAATTCTCGGTGAGCAGCCGGGTCCCCGTCACCTCCCAGATGTCCTCTAGACACTCCTTGACACAGCGCAGCCAGCTAGAAAACACTGCAAACATTCACAGAAACAACAGGACAGTTAACCAGAGTACAGATCCCTCGCAAAGGACACCTGTATTTTGGTACTGACATCCGAGTATCTAAATACAGTAGCGTATATGTCAAGAGTAGGACTACAGAATGCAGAATCGTTTCTCAAATGGTTTTA
>NC_054591.1:531753-556753 GCF_017654505.1 Polyodon spathula
CCTGAATGATTTTTACTGTAATCTGGGGGGCAAAATATACATTCCTGGAGTTTGAATTTATTTCTTCACTAAACTCTAGCACTAAATGTGTTATCTTCCTCCTTCCCCAGATAAACATATCAACCAGCACCAGACTAATTGATTACAGGAACTGCACTTTCACAGGAATTAACAGATTCGGGGGGTCGGTTCCGCCCTGTTCTTTAAAGAAAGATCAACCAGTGGCGAGGCATTAACACCTTCATCACTGCCACCTGGTTATTACGTCTTTAAATCTGAAACCGTAATAACCAGAAAGACCTCCCCTACTGCGTAAGAGAGCTGCTGTTTTACCAGATCAGTGAGTGGGATTCTATTCCTCTCAGCGTGTGGAAATGAGAGCCTATCTTGAGCCTATCTTGAACGTAAACAAACTAGACTGTCAAACATGCTTGCAGAGGAAGATTAGATAACAGTAGGCACTGTACCAATGGAATGATAATAAGCAGCTTGAAGAGTTGGGTAGCCCTTTTTTTTCCATTGCAGTTGACTTTTGTGGCTATTTCCTTATGGAGTTGAGATTTAGGGTTGCACCCGTTGTTTGTAGATGTGTCAGCCCAGTTTAGTGGAATCTGTTTTGAATGCAGTTTGGACAGTTCCAGTGTTGGAATTTGAATTCTCTGATGCAAGGCGAGGGAGGTGTCCTGTTACATAAGTTTGTCAGCAAACAAAAATGTTTTGTAAGTTTCTACTGGTGAATGTGGTGTGCGGTGTTTTTTGTTTTTTTGTTTTTTTGTTCTTGCCACACTTTGTCTCTGTTAAAGAGTAGGTCAATCCACACGGTTCTAGCTGTGAAATGTACAGCGAGTATTCATCTTTCTATTTAAAAGATTTTTACACTGGAGGGCAACCAACAAAACCCTGCTGTTTTAGAATGACTTGAAAATAAAGGAATGAAAGAGATATGAATCACAGTCGCCTATCACTTTCTCTAGCAAAAGGATGCAGGCTGCTCTGTTTAGAATGCTGGCCTCCGTTTCACCCTTCAGGCACGACTCTGGATTACCTACAAACACTGTTAATTAGAAGTTCACATTGCTGGCTGTGTTGGGCAGAAGAGCTGCATACAGTATATATGAAGTCAGGCAACAGATTGTATGGTAATATATTTTATTGTAGGGAAACAAAGCTCAATCATTAGGCTATCGTATTAAATGCTGAACAGGAAAAGTAAGTCATACAAATCTGAATATGGCATGCTATTTAGAACTCTGTAAATTGTACGAAATATACTAGGATAGTCTGCATTGATATACCAGTACTGTTGCATGCATGGGCTTACGGGAAATAAAGACTACAGTGTATAAAATTCAACGGCTGGCCAGAATTTCTTATATGAAACTAAATTCTTAGGTGGTACTGTAAAACAAAACAGTGTTTTTTTACCTGAAACAATGTATCTATCAATCACTTTTGTTTTATCTTGAACAAGAACCCTGAGGTGTACATTTGCTGAAAAGTTACATATCAGGCAAACCAAAAGAAACGGCATCCTATTTTAATTGCAGAAGCTGCACATTAATACAATGTATGGAGAAGAATAACAACAGTAGTGACATTATTTAAAGGAAGGAAAAGTCTGAAGAGCTTGTGTTAAACTTCATTAACTCTGTCATGGGGCCTTACAATAGTTTCTGAAAGTAGCATTTCAAGATAATTGAGTACAATTATGTTAAGCATGGTAAAAACCATCTAAACCACTAAAGTAAGAAAGTATTTTACCCAGTTTACATTCGTAGGACTATATTAGTTTGCCTGTGCGTTGGAAATTGTGTCTACTTGCATGTGATCACACTGCCTTCAAGGTACTGCCCTAGAAGTAGATAACCACCCACTTAGCTGACCCTAACACCATGTGTAATTTACCTCCTTCACGTTTCCCGGTGGAGTGATCACAATATCCCTTTCTGGGGTTTCACTGGAAACAGGGAGTTTTATAATCAGGGATATTTTGTTCCTGGAGTCTCCGCGCTTGCTGTTGGCAGGGTGTTTTTACCAAACTTCTTTGTTGTGCCGTTCCCATGTGGTGATGGACTAACTAGGGGTAGTCTCCCTGGGCCCTTGGGGGGTTTAGCGCTGCGGGATGCCAACACTTGAAAATTGGGAGTGTCCAGGAGGAGCACATCGCTGCTTCTTTTTGTGCTGGACTCCAGAGTCTCGGACTTGGAGCGCTGTCCCAGGGAGGCAGCGATGACCGCTCGGGGGGTGAGGCTGGTCATGGTGCGGTTCAGGACCCGTTTCTTACCAGTGGCTAGCGAGGGCATGGAGAGAGACTTCTGCTTCTTCGAAACACTTTTGTTTTGGTCCACCTCCAGTCTTTTCACAGCAATGTCACAGTACGCCCGCAGCTCATCCCTCAAATCGTCCATCTCCTTTCTAAACCCACTCCTCAAGGCCTCCATGTTGACCGTCACCTCTTCCCTCAAGGTGGCCAGCTCAGCTTCTATGGTTTCATTATCCTTTCCTGGGGCATGGTCTGGAAACCCTGCACTGATCTCTTCTGTTTCAAGACTGGCGGCCTCTTCCATTGCTTTGTTTTTCTCCCGCTCCCCTCGAGTGATTCTTTGAACAACATCTAAAATGCCCTTGCTCTGGAAGTCCAAGCCCGCCTGGGCTCTTACTTGGTGCCGTATTTGAGAAAACAACGAATGAACCCGGACTTGCCTTGCACTCTGTGCAGACGCACAATCCCTCTGACTCTCTGCTGGTCCTGCATCTTCAAGATCTGTTTCAGTATTGGGGGCTTTTTTATCAGACCCCTCACAGCTCTGGTGGCATTCAGTCCCTGCTGAGTCGTCCTCATTGGGGTCCTCCACTCTCACCATAGGTAGTCCATCAGTGATTACTTGAAGCAACTTCAGGTTATTTTCCTTTGTATTGCCTTTTGTCTCCGTGGCCATATCTAGTTTTAATCTCTGCCTCTTTCTGTACAAGTAATGCGATCTGTAGTTAGAGATCAGTTGTCCATGTGTGCTGCACAGCTTGTCCTAAGAGAGCTTTCTTGCCACCCAATAAATAACAGCTTAGTGCCACTGTGCCTTTATCATTTGATACCATAGGCTATCATAACTCAGTTATGTGTTAAGCAAACAAAACTCCCCTGTAATCTAAAGAGGCCAGGTGTACAACAGCTAGGGAATTATCTGTACCTGACTGGTAAATTAAGACTCCTAATTGCAAAGTCAACACAATGCACTTCTTACATTTCAAACCAAGGACACAGTTGATCACCAATGCAAGTACAATACAAAACATAAAGGTGTCAGGCTTAGTCTTATCCAACACTTGAAATCAGTTACAAACATGTTACTGTAATTAGCAGGCCAGACAGTGTTTGTTTGTTTGTTTGTTTGCTTGTCTGTAACCTTGTAAGATATCCGAGGCTTAGCAGTAGACCTAGCTAATGCTCTGTGGAGCCCCTGGATCTTTTTGGTTTAGTTCATTCCTGTGGCTCAAAGAGTTCTTCAGCACAGTGAAATCAAGGTAATGATAAAGCAAGGGTGTGTAAAACATGATGCAAACCATATATAAAGCACATCTAATTGCAAAGTATGAATTAACCTTGATTCTTAATGCTTGATGTGTTTTAAATTTATGTTTTTGTTTTTTTTGTACAATGCACTACTGTTACAAAGCTAATTGCTTTTTGTAAAACTAATGACAGCTTTCAGTAAAGCATTTTTTTTTTAATTGGATCTCTTGATACTTAATCAGAGCAAAAATTCTCAAGGTAATAGAGGTCACAACAGCTTTCACCAGGATCTGAGGACTTGACGTCACGTTGTGTTGCAGACTTAGAGCCAGTAATAATTTAAAGTGAAGGCTTAAAGGGTACATAAGGACCTTTTTTATTTTACTGCATTCCCTGTCTCAAGATGGCTTCCCATGTACCTGCATGGATCTCTCCGAACTACATGTGAAGTCATCTTGAGGCAGGGAATGCAATTTAAGAGTATAAAAAAAGTGGTCAAAATGTAAAAAAAAAAATTAAAAATTAAAAATTACACACCTTACATAAACAGTTGTAACAACACATGAGAACACATAACACAATAAAATAAAAAAAGTCCTTATGTACCCTTAACGCATCATACTGAGACTTGATGCATGCACCCACTTGCCCTTTGTAATGGGGAAAACCAGCCACTAGAATGAAAATACAGGTTTTAAAAACAGATAGGTTGGGCTGCTAACATGTTAAAAGGAAGCAGTGTGACTGGCATTCACAAAGCTAACATTTCAACTGCTTTTCAAATAACTCAGAAACACCATATCCTTGTGTTGAATAAGAGCTACGTGTATCGGTTAGCCAAGTGTGATTTCAAACAGAACTAGAGGTATGTAAACGTTCCCTCGTGGGTGTATAGCACTAGACATGACCGTTAAAAAACGAAATACATCTGTAAACCCAGCGCATTCCAAGTTGGCAAGACTTGTCATAACTTCCAACTCCAATAACATCTGGAGAGCTCCCAAAACACTTCTCCTTTCTGACTTACAATTATTATGCTTATTACTTTATGACCCAGCACTCCTGACTAATGCTGCAGAGCCTCACAATCATTTCCAGTTTTATATTAAAATACGATTGCTTTATTTACATTATTTCCTGGTTCCACCCTTCTGTCAGGTTCCCCCTTGCTGGCTGTTGTGTTAAATTCTCTCAGCTGCTGAACATCTTTCCTCTTTGAGTGTCTCTCCATCACAATAGAACAGGCGCTGTACAGCGGTGCCATTCGCAATTTCTTTTCTTTCTTTGATGGAAACTGTCTCCTAGTAATAAATTGCTGTCATGTCATTTGTAACGATATTACTTTCTTCTGTAATATTACTTTGGGAGTACGGAGTGCTTTTCTAATCAGGTTTGCTTTGAAAAAGCAGGTTGCAGGCCAGGCTGTACAAAGCCAGATCAGTAGCTTAAAAATAAACCTGAGTCCTTATATAAGGTTGATGATAACTTCTAATAAACTTGCAATAAACCACGGTTCTTGTGCAACAGAAGCATGAGTGTGAGCGGACGTGGGTGAGTGAGGCAGCACAAGCTCCTGAAGGGTTGTTGGCAGCCCCACTCCCCATGCTGTAGGTGTACTGAATGCAGTTGTGTAACATGCAGCGATTTGCTAGGTGTAAACACTCAGCCTATACACCAAGGACACCCACACTAGAGGGCCCTACTGGTGCCTTCGCTTCAAAGCGTGCTTCAAACACTCTGAGTAATGCTGCTCTCTCTAGGGCTTCACTTATAGGTCACCTCACTGCTGCAAAGAGACAGAGCCTTGTGTTTGTGCTTCTGTAAGGAAAAGGTTGCATTCAGGTGGGTTGCACTGGGTTAAGTAATTCTCCGCAGAAGTATATGATGACTGAAAATGTTATGCCGAATAAAACGTTTTCAGACGGTCTTTATAACGCTGCTATTGCAATGCCGCTATCACGTACATGTAGCGTGGGAGTCGAAGATTGAAAAACAAACAGCGACAGTCATGGAACCCACCTGAAAACACACTTCAATCAAAGTTGCAGTTTTTTTTCAATCTTCACTCTTCTTTCCAGATGAGTGCTCATTTTAAATGTGTCCCCCACGTGCTATTAATGACCGTTATATTCATTATGTCTAGTTTTAAGCGACTCAGAGGTAATCAGCCTCCCAAGGTGTGGGTATTATTTTTTTCCAGGGAGGTAATCTGGAGCATGCCTGCTCTCAAAGGTCAGTGACAGTTTCATACTCTTCTGACCTTCATTCTGCAGAAGGCAGCTGGCAGCGCACACCCTGCAATGCTTTAGCAATCGAAAGGGAAGAGCGACGGAATGCACCAATGCGTTAACCCTTCCACCTCCAGCTGCCTGTCCACATAAACTCACACTGTCACTTAAGAAAAGCAGTTCTTGTATTTTCACTCGGGTTGCCTCGTCTTGTGTTGGCAGTGGCACCGCTTCTGTGGAAACGCGCTGCAGTCGACATCAGAAAACGTTTACTATGCGGAACCGGAGCGCGCCCCCCCCCCCCCCCCCCCCCCCCCCCCCCCCCCCCCCCCCCCCCCCCCCCCCGGCACTGTATGTCTTCCACGTATTTTGCAGAGTCAGGAGGCAACGCAATTGAACTCCGATGTGTAACATTAATACATAGTCACTTCCGTTCCAATTAATGTTTGCTCTAGTGAAAGATGGGTCATTTAGGAACGAAATTTTTAGCGCTGAAACCTGTTACCAAGAAGGGTTTCTCTATCTGTGGGCTAAATATGAGCGCCTATTGATTTACTGCAAGTATTCGTGACGCTTTCTTGTTGCCTGAGACATGTGGTTTGTCCTCAGCTTTGCATCTGAACGACACTGGAGCCGAGCCGCTAGGGCAGTGGTCCTCAAAGTCGTGCCCGCCAAGCCAGGCCATGGTGCCCGCGGCAGCAGTTCTTAAATTATGGGTCGTGAACACATTTCTGGCGGGTCGTAGCGCGGGAAAATAAGGAAAGCTTTAAACACGTTTTCCAACAAAAGCGCCACAGCAGTCTGTTGACAGCGCTGCTCGCTTATGCTGTGCTTGTATGTACGAAACTTTTATGAATGGCTTCTGCGATACGATCAACCAATGCAATATCTACATTGTCCCTGCGGGAGCCCAAGCATAAGTTAGCTGGGTGAGACATAAACTGTGTCTGTTTCAGGTGCAGGTACCGACTGTAAGTTTAACCAATAAGAGAGTCAAATATCTGCCAAGTTTTATGCAACTGTCCAATCATTCGTGAGCAGAGGCGGGTGTTAATATCGCCTACTGTCATTGATAAATGTCAGTATTAAGAATTTAATTTTCTATTTCTATTTTTTTAAATTTCACCAGACAAGGGAAACACTGTAGTATATATTTAGTTAAGAATCCACTTTCTCTGAATAATTATACTGCAGTTGAGCGATCTTTAAAACAGAATAGTGTTGACAAAGTAGTCAGATTGAAACAAAGCGATTGTGTTGAGGTTATGCTGCTATGTTTTTATAAAAATAAATATTTCTGTCTTTGGACTGTGGTTATTTTGAAAGCAGTGCGGGCTGAAAAATGCGGCTGCAGACATCTATGTAACTTTATCCCCACCACCTGGTAAAGGGCGGTAATGCAAGTGTTGTGAAACTGGTTTTAAATTGGCGCCGAGCGGTGTGGCTACAATTATAAAAATGTGTGCGTATTCTACACCTTTATAAAGAATGGTGGATATAGTGATCATTTCTAAAAAGAAAATCTATAAACACACACACACACACACACACACCACACACACATATATATATATATATATATATATATATATATATATATATATATATATATATATATACACACAATGGAACACCTTGGTGGAGAGAGAGAGAGAGAGAGAGAGAGAGAGAGAGAGAGAGAGAGGGTCTTAATGATGTGTTGCCACAAGGCGAGGGTATATTATATATTATTATCTCAAAAAGACAACACAACATGACAGTTTGAGTTCTGGCCCACACCCTAAAATAACAAGAAAACACTGCAACACTTTTATGCAGCAGCTACGAGGAACCTTAGTCGCCAGCAAAATTAATTGTAAATTGACAATCCAGTTTCTAGACTCCCAGTGTGTACATCGATCTTTTAAGAGTGGAAACACTGCAGTCCTTTTGTTGTTACCCCCCATTTAAATGCGATGGATTCGTATCATGCCTGTTTTAGAATGTGGAAGCATTTGATCTTTAATCTGGAATTGGGGCTCTGTTCGTCTGGATTGCCGAATCTAGCCTGTACTGCTTTGACTCTGCCAGTAGATGTCAGTATGTTGTAACAAAATTAGTGTGAATGTAGCATTCCACATTCTAGTAGCACTTGTATCAATCACTAGTTAGAATTTTACTGCAGATTTTCAAAATGATATTTCTGTTTTGCTTAACCATTTCTGTTATTTATATACATTTGTATTTTAAATGATTTGATCATTTTTTTTTAATTTACAATGATTTCAATTGAACATTTTGAGGAAGTGTTTGTCACTCAAACTGTTTGAATGAGTGAAAGCTTTATTTCGTTCCAGTTTAAGAGCATGATAAATTAATTGACTGAAATGTAAGATAAATCCAGCGATAGTGGTGCATAGTTGATCGTGGTTTAAATGAAATTGGAGACACATGTTCATTGGATTATGATGACTGTTAATGCTGGCATGGTTTCCACAAAATGAACACAACAGATCTTCTCATAGATAAAACACCATACGCTGTTTAGCATTTATTTTCATAAGTGGTAAAGCTACATTTTGTATTCATGAGTCAAGAACCACATTCTGATCCTCACAATAGCTTATGCAAAAGTATGTCAAGACCAAGTTTCCATAGTTCTCTAAACTTTACTCTAGATATAGAAACAGACTGGCTTCAGGGCATCTCCTTATACCCCACATTCTGTACATGTGCAAAAGAATATCCTTTTCAAGTTGTATCATAAATTAATTAACAGATCTCCAGTTTTAAAAAAAGCATTTTCAAAAGGAACATGCTTTTAGCTTTTAAAAGAAAACTTTAGAGCTTTTTTTCTGAGACACTGAAACTGGTTTCAGATTAGATCTGGTGGGATGCAAGGATTGTGCATTTAAAAAAAAAAGAAATAAAAGTGTATATAGGGGAGGCCAGGGACAGGCGTAACACAGTACTGTTGTAACACCTTGAATTTCTCCAATCAGAAGCAAGCTAGAGTGCCATCACTCACTAACACACATGCTCAGTTCAGGTGTCTGTCTGCTTGTGGAACAGGAGCTGCCTGTTGCAAAGCCCTGAGATTTTATCTACAAAAATCGATTTTTGACCTAGTAGAGTACATTTTTTCCCTAATTTTCTTCCTGTGATATATGCCTATGTTATCCAGTTTAATGGGATGTGTATGCATGTACCACAGCTCCACTGTACTCCTCAGACTCTATAGTGTTAGATGTGTGTTCTGTATGTATGTACCACAGCTCCACTGTACTCCCCAGACTCTATAGTGTTAGATGTGTGTTCTGTATGTATGTACCACAGCTCCACTGTACTCCCCAGACTCTACAGTGTAGCATTGTGTTTGTTATTGTTTTTGGACTCATTTGATTTGGAAGGACTCATGTGATCGTTTCCCTTACGGCTGATTTGGCCAGGAATGTGAACCAGTCTGTGAGAACTCAGGGTCATTTCTGCACTCTTGAATTCAACAGCTAAGGTGACTATTGAGATACTTCAGCCTATGTATGTTTCCCTTCCTGGATTCTGTTGCTCCCATGCTGTTATCCAAGGGACAATGCTGATATGACTTCAGGGGGAATGGCTGTTGCCTTAGCGATTGCATCTGTTGTACTACCACTAAACCTTTGGGTGTTTATAACTTGAAAGTGATGCCATTGGTCCAAATTCCTCTGTTTCTCTCAGAATTTTGACCCAAAGGACGCAGCTACTTTATGAGAGGTGATAGCTAATGGATGCATGCCAGTGGGGGGGGGGGGGGGGGGGGGGGGGGGGGGGGGGGGGGGGTGCACAGTACAGATCAGCCTGAGCCTCAGTATGCATCCCCTTCAACAGATATAGATATTACTAGAACTCTACCCACTTCCCTTTCTCTATCTTAACCCTTGCAAAGGTTTAGCACAGTGTTTCTGTACTTTTACCATGCTTGTGTCTCCTTGGTATACTATGCATTACCCAGGTTTACTATGATTATTAATATCCTTTACCATACCTTGCTATTCTTGACAATGCTTACCTATGCTTTATTACGCCTTTCTATGTCGTTACTATAGTAAATATGTAATTTCAGAATCTTCCCATAAATTGATGCACATGATAATAGATTATTCTGATATTATTCTTTAAAAGTGAATAAGACTGTGTTTAGCAATATTTTATAATTTCTGCACTGAGAAAGACTTCTAGTCGTTTGCCACAGAATTGTATGTGATTCTTTTTTATATTATCACATACACAGCATCAGCATGGGGTACCTTATAGATCTGGGTGAAATATTTGATAATCACTTTCCTTATCAAATGTACTTTAAACCAGGTCTTATCATGTCAAGTATAACTTCAGTTTTTTATTAGTTAGTTTTACAGTATCCAGAAGTGACTATTTGAAGCTTTCTTTTGGAATTCCCCTGAACTAGTTGAACTTCAAAGACAATACATGTACATTGTTATGAACTCCATACATAGCTGTTTAGTTACAGTTGCATATCGAGTTGGAAGATCAATGTTAGGGGAAGTTGGTTGCATTGATAGTCACTGGTGTGACTGGTATGTGAAGTTAAATAGCCAGTTTGTCTTATTTATTCTATTCCTTGATCTCTGTATTGAGTTTGAACCACACATGTTCTGAATTGTTTTGTTCGTATTTCCTATTCTTCTTTTATTGTTTTCCAGGATCCCCTTGCAAACGAGCCCTCGTCTCAATGAGAATCTCTGTTCTCCGTGTCAGACGCCACCTGGAATCCTCTACACCTGTTCAGACTCCTCTGCGATTCTACAGAAATCCAGTGATATCTGATACCTTAAACTGCTGATCCCACCTTCTTTATACTATTGTGACAGACCAGGCAGAGCCAGTGTCACAATTTCGCACGATGACCACTTTGATTCTTTCATTGTCATTATCAATTATAATTAATAAAGTTTAATTAAGACGACAATGACACATGATTGAACTTAAACGGCATGACATTTATTGAGTCCAAGTCTTAAAGCTCATCGGCAGAAGAAGAGATTAACACTAGACCTGTTAAAATAATCACTGGGTTCAAAACAGTAGTTAGATAATCAAATCACCTTTCCATCGGCTGCCCCTTCAGGCGTGCCTCAGCACGATGTTCAACTACTATTCAACAGGCTTAGATTAGTCCAACTCTAGAGCTGCAGTCTCTCATTTCCTGGTGCATTGAATATAATAGAGGCCTTTGTAAGAGACCAGGTCATGCCCCAGTTTGCATGGCAGCTACCCAACTGCTACGAGTGTTCAAGAACTTGCAAGAAAACGGGACAAAATGTTAAGGATGTGCAGCCATGGTCAACGACCATAGGATGCAATTACAATTCTGCTTCATAAAGTCGAATGAGACCTGATGAATAATGAATGTTACGTTAACATATTGAATTACACACCGCTTTGTAGTTTTCCCATATACTTAACGAACGTCCAACAAAGACATACAAGCTGTGGTTTAAACACAGCTTAAACAGCTCGGTAAGGAAAAGAACGATATTTAATAAAGCTTTTTTTTTTTTTTCACAGCAACGTTATACACATTTCGAATGGATTGAGGTAAGATTATAAATCTGGTTTACTCTCCTTTAAGAATTCAAGTGATACCTATTCAGTCATTCATGTGTCTCAATCACACTGAGAAACGTGTTCACAGTAAAATTGATTAATCTTTTTTTTTTTTTTTTTTTTTTTTTCTGTGAAACAACTAAATTAGTCTTAATTTTTGGATTTTATAACATAAAACGAGATCCCAGCATGTTAATAAGCGACTAATCTTTATTAAAGCTTGAAAAAAATGAAATATTTCAAGCTGAGTGACGGGGTGCGCCTAACGACGATTACAGTTTTAATGTGGTTTTGAAGTAACTCCCTGCCATGAAGTTGTTTATTCCGTGGATAGTTAATCAAGGGGGAGTGTCCTACCTTCTACTGAGAACATAAAAGCTGCTGTCAGCAGCCAGCCTGGATATACGCCTGACCGTGTGCAACCTACGAGATGGCGATCACTCGGACCAAAGCTTGTTGCGTTGTGTTTTTCACTCTGTTGTTTGTGACCGTGTTCGTCGCTTTGATCGCCACTTTGGTTGTGAAGTCCATACGCTCACCCAAAGGCCGCGGTTGCTTCAGGCATGCTGCTGTGGCTGCCGACTCCGAGCTCTGTTCAGAAATCGGCAGGTAAGTGTGTAAAGTATAATGTTTCAGCCCTGTAAGATATTACTCTGTACACAACACTGGAACGAACTTTGAAATACTTTTAGTGATCTGAGAGTATGCTGGTTCAGACCTGCGCAACCTCCCAGGCATCTTTACAGGAAATAATTGTCCTGTGTTTGTTTTAGGAATTTTTCGCTGAAGCTAATTATTCAGCAAAACTAAAGGTGTCGGCAAATATAATTTTTAAAGTGGGAGATCAGAAACTATAATATACAGTATTGCAAGGATCTCGGTTCCCGCAGCCAGGGGATTCTCACAGGCGCAGGTGGGACGCGAACCTGTGATCTCCCTCTCTAAAGCATAGCGCCGATATCGCTCTAAAATACTCAATGAAGAAAATCGTTGAGGTGGCTGTAGAGGTTTCTAGTCAGGTGTGTAGCATTTTCCTACACCAAAATTGTAAAAAAAAAGTTAGTAATACGGGACACTATTCATAAAGCTTTAATGTAATTAAAAAAAAAAAAAAAAAAAAAAAAAAAAAAAAAAAAAACTGTCTCTAAGTAAACCACGAGTCGAAGCTTTATGAATAGAGGCACTGTATGCATTTGAACATTGCTGCATTGTATATGCGAGTAACCAATTGATGCGCTGACGTATTTAAAAGTGCTACTGCACTTCTGTTGCGCCTGATAAAACGAACTGAGCACAGCTCTGCATTACAAAGACCTTGTGCTTTGCTATCGTTCTCTTGGTTAGTATAGTAAGCAATCCACTTGACTCCATGTGCATTAAAAAATGCTACATGAGCACGATTAGTATAATCCCAAATCCGCTCTTCCCTCCAAGCGACCTTCAGTGCTGTGTATCCTGGCGCTGTCACTGACACTGTCCTGAGTATTGCTGGTAAACTCTGCTCACTGTTTCCAGCTGTGACATGTTACAGGTCGGTCTGGGCATGCTGGTGACGGCTGTATAGCTGCCAATAAAACGCTATTTACACTGAAAAACCACACTGCACCTCCTTGCAGTTAAAACTATATTACAAAAAATAAGAGCGGGTAAATTCAGTTAATTAAAGGGGTGCCGATGGGTTAATAAATCTTGCTCACGAGCCAGTTTTTTTTTTAAACCCTTTTGAAACCTGTCCAAGCACGACGCGGAAGATTGCACTGCAGAAAGAACAATGTGCTGGATCTGTTTTGCTCGTCCCATTGTATCAATGCTTTAAGACACGATTGTTCAGTTAAGCCGTTTCACGCGGAGCCCACTGGCAGAGTCATTGTTCTGCAGGGTCTTTTCTTTATATGCGTGGCAAAGGGGTTTTGTTTTTGTAATTAAACTTTTTTTTTTTTAATCTTTTTTTCTACCCTCTTTTAAAAAACAATATTTTGTACACAAAACAACCAGTCCAAGTAGCTTCATACACATTTTCTTTCCCAAACAGAACAGTGTATTGTCAGCAGTAATCGTACCCGGCATGACTAGCCTCAAGTTTACATTTGTTGTTTGTACTTATCCCACGATTGCTGCTGTAGCCCGTCTGTGGATAATGATAAGCATGTGAAACAGGGACCTGGGGCTGTGATAAGTGTTTGAAATTACAGTAAAAGCGATACAGGCATTTAGTCTTTCCTTATTTACCTTGGGCAGAAACGCTTTGCTGGTTATAGCGCTATTTTAATAGATAAGGCATAACGGTTTTCTCATTGTACAGGTCAAAGTGCAGCCACCTGGTAGGTTAAAACTGAAGTGGGTGAAATTATTTTTACAGTAAGACACACAGACATATACTCGCTTCAAACCCTTGGGGCTCGCAAAATGCAACGACGTCAAACTACGTAAAATGCAGTTCTGGGAGAACTCGTATCTGTGTGTTAGCAAAGATTTGCTCTGTACATGTATATAGAAGATCTTTGGTGCTGTGAAGAGTAATCTGCATTCGGCTTTCTTTTGCAGTGACATGCTGTATATTGGAGGTTCGGCAGTAGATGGCGCAATTGCAGCTCTCCTGTGCACCTCGTTGATGAATCCACAGAGCATGGGCATTGGTGGAGGAGTCATTTTCACCGTTTACAACGCAGATGGTAAATAGACGTGCTTGATTTTACAGTGTTAGTAATTAAGAAAGGAGGGATAAAGAAAGAGGGCGGGCTTGCATCCTTATGCAACAGAGAGACTAGTCTCCTGTCCAGAGATAAATGACCTCCTTTTGGTTTGCATTTGAATATGGTTGTACTGCAGTGGTTTTAGAATACATGCGCAGTGTGTGTTTTTAATGTTAACTTCACTGTTCATCGATGATCTAATAGAGCGGTGTTTTCATACCCAGAAGTGAGTGTTAGCTTGGTATATAATATGAAATAGTGTATCAGCATGTCAGTTAGGCAGTTTAATAGTTAATGAGCGTGGCTAATGATGATGCAAGCATCCACAACAAGAGATAATCCTAACAGGATATTAAACATGCAAGAGATGACTTATTGGAAAGAAATAGATACATAATCTTTTACAGTGCCCTGTTCTGCATTTCAGGTACAGTTAAAATAATAAATGCACGAGAAACTGTCCCGAGAAACGTCAAACCCGACCTGTTGGGAGAATGTCCAAAGACCTTTCAGTTGATGCCAGGTACAGTAACACAAGCTTCACAATGTCAAATCTGATTAGAAGCGTCTTTTATAGCCATGTTTTTATGACAATATATGGCCATTCACTAGATGGCGCTGCTGCTCCAATCTATATAACACATCTCAATGGCAGGCAGTTACAACAGCATTTAACACAGTTAACACAGACTTAAAGTATCATTCCCTGTTTTTGGTACTGCAGCTTCTTTGATCCTCTGTCGCTGATGTCTTTTCTGTTTGTGCCACTCCAGGCTCCCAGTGGATGGGTGTGCCAGGAGAGATCCGAGGCTACGCAGAGGCACACAGACTGTACGGGAAGTTACCCTGGAGAATTCTGTTTCAACCTGCCATCCGACTGGCGAGACAGGGCTTCCCCATCCCTGTAACACTGGGCATGTACCTCGGACATCTTTCAAGTATTACAAATTCATCGCTATGGTGAGGATGCCGACCATACAAGCCTATTGCATCAGAACATCTGAGGCTTGGTGGTCCAGTGGTTAGAGAAAGGGGCTTGTTAGCAGGAGGTTCCTGGTTCAACTCCTGGGTCAGCTACTGTGTGTGAGGTCCCTTAACCTCCTTCTGCTCCATCCTTTGGTTGAGACATAAAACCGATGAGTGTCTCTGTAAATCTCTTAGACTTGTCAGACTCCACATGCTGTTTATGTTTTAGGAGGACACAGATGTTTTGAACTCCTGTAAGTGGATAGTTCTTGCGCTGACTTGCAGATATTGGCATGTCCACACAACGTAATCAAGACAAATCACACAGACTCAGTTTACTGAAAGTTTAATGAATCAGAGTAATATGATGTGTTCTTCATTCCAATAATAAAGGCACACAGTCAAGTTTAACATTAGATGAGTGCCTGCTTATTTTTCCTAGGTCCAGCTCTTAGTATCCTGCTCACAGTTTGCTGCAGTAGTTTTGCTGCTGGTTCTAACATCCTTTAAAACACAGTACAGATTTATTACAATATTCAACACTGTTACAGTTTCACCTCTGTTCCCAGCAGCAGTGAAAGTCCTGATCAGCCTCTGCTCTCAGTGGGTCTGTAAAAGCCATTACAGGCTCCTTTATCCATTTCTGCACATCCCAGGTGTGGGTGACAGTTTTCAAAAGCCTGGTATCTGTAAAAAACTCCAACCTTGTTAGCCATGTTTGCATTCTCATATCCATCTTCAGTGGGGAAATACCACAGAAATGAAGCTGGTTCTATTGAAGGAACATACAACCGCCCTGCTGCATACACCTGACACTCAAAGATGCTAGTGCATTGTACAAGGGAGGAGAAGTTTTTAGGTCACTCATGACAGGATACAAGCGTCTGCTTAATGACTGATTAATAACATCTGAGACACAGCGCCCTATTTTATATTATGAATAAGTTCTGTACCCAGGTATAATCCAAAGCCATACCAGCTGAGAACCTGGACAGGAGATCTCCCCCAACACCACATGCTGCAATGCCCACCCTCTTTTCTGTGTTAGCCCTTAAAACGTTTTCCATAGTGAAAGGAAAGCAAAGTGTAATAAAGCACAGTGAAAGCAAGGTAAAGCATAGGTAATCATTGTAAAGAAAAGCAGAGGTATGGCAAAGCATATTAATAAACATGGCAAACCAGGGTAAAGTATTGTAAATACAAAGTATAGCCATGGGAGAAGCTTAGTAAAACTGCACAATTACCATGGTGAACTATTATAAGGGAGTGGGCATGTTGGTTGGCTTTTGAGTAGAATGTCTTTTTAAATATCCTTACTAATCTGGTACTTTGTTTTGTGCAGTGCGGTGTTCTGTGATCACAAAGGGGAAGTCTTAAAGGCAGGTCAGATAATTCGATACCCCAAGCTGGCAGACACGCTGGAACTCATTGCTGAGCAAGGGCCTGATGCGTTCTACAAGGGGTCGCTAGTAGAGGCAATGGTCCAAGACACAAAGAGCCAAGGTAACTCAGGACTGTACAGTACAGACAATGAGCAAAACAGTGCACAACACTGGAGGCCCTATTCACAGAGCTAAACAGGTCCCTCCCGATTATTAGTCTCACCTTGTACACCTGTGCAAGCTTACCTGCAGACAGTTGCATTGTGATGGGGTAACTGAGGTCATTGCTGAGGCTGACGTGTTGTTTTTCATTACACGGAAGCAGGCACAGGTGTTGAAGATCAGACTATAATCAGATTAGTCTCATTTGCTTACTTTTTAATCTGATGATCCCTTGTGACGAACAACAGTGGCACGAGGCATGTTAGACTATGGAGCGAATATTGTTATGAACTATACTGGGCTCAAACATGGCAGATCCAGAGACAAGATAATTATTTCATTTTGCACAATGATTATTAAAGACACTTAATGTAAAGTGTTACCAAAGTAGCATCAATAAAAATGTTTTGACAACTAATTAGATACATTTTACAATGCAAATCCAGTTGTTCGTTCCCTGCCGCTGTTTCAAGGCAGAACTGCCGTTCCCTTTGTAATGTGCAGCGTGGTTTTTCTGTTTGTTTCTGTGCACTTCAGGCGGAACTCTGACTGCTGAAGACTTTGAAAACTTCAAAGTCAAAATTCAAGATCCCCTGCTAGTTGAGATGGGTGGTTATTTAATGTACATACCGCCCGTGCCAGCAGGGGGTGCCGTTCTCAGCTTCATACTCAAAGTTATGGAAGGTACCTACAAGCATTTGGGAAGATCAGTAATAGAATGGACCTGGTTTTAAACACAAGTTTTAATATTCCATTCACTCCAGTGCAGTGTTTGTTCCACTTTTCTAACAGTGACTGTTAGACCCTTTGGATTTGTTTTTAAGGGTGCAAGTTTTTTATTGGAATACAAGATGTAATGAGTCTTCTCCTAGCAGCTGATGAGTTAATAATACTAACATCAGCTTAAGATCTGCACTTGCCTGTCATCTGTAGAGCTTGTTCATCTGTAGAGATGCCAATTCATTACAAAGACCAGACATTTTTTTTGCTGCCTGTCATTGTCATTAGCAACCTGTTAATGTCAGTTTAGAACAATTTAGAATGGCGATGTTTCAACAGTGCCCCGTGTCATGGGAGGGGATGCAGTTTTGTAAACGTGTTGTTTTAAACCCTGCTCCCCAAGGAACTGCTCAGAAATGCGCTGTGTGTCTTTTGTTTCCTTGCCTCTCCTCCAGGGTTTGGATTAACTCCCGACTCTCTGAAGGGAGAGAATAGAACCCTTACCTATCACCGCATCGTCGAGGCTCTTAAATTTGGAAATGGCCAGAAGAGAAAAACCAACTGGAGTGCTGAAGAGGTCAGTAACCTGTCAAATGTCTGCAAGCTTCACATCTTTGGGAATTGTTTTTATTTGTGTTGTACTGTTAAGGAAAACCGAGAATAACTCATTTCATCATTTCTGTGTCTAAACTGATTTGTATTAATGACTTGTCTGCTGAGTTATCTTCCCTGCATGGCAAAAGTGATATGCACTTTTCCCTTTCCTGCACACTGTACTGATCTGCAGTGTTCAGATAGCTCTTTGACTGACTGATTCTCATTTCTGTGTTTCGTAAAGGTCCACAACTTGATATCTGAAGGTTTTGCCAATAATGTTAGAAAGCTGATCGACGACGACCGCACCCACCCTCTCCAGTACTACACTCGCTCCCCTGGCAGGGACTCTGTGGGCACCACACACGTGTCTGTCCTCGCAGAGGATGGGAGTGCCGTCTCTGTCACCAGCACCATCAACCAGATGTAAGCATCAGGAGGTTGGCTGGGAGTGTTTCAGCTCCTCCCCCTGATTTGGAACACCCTATCAGAATGAGCATCACTGCAACCCTCTTGCTAATCACGAGTGACGTAGGTCAACAGGTGACCACAAGTCTCATTTCTTCCAATGAAGTTGAGCACAGGAGAAAGGGGCCTCTCTCTGGACTTGTCAGTAGAGGGGGCTTTAGCCTTCTTTTCTGTGGGACCCCAGTCAAGATTAGGTTACCTTGTTGTAATAGGATGGAAGCGAGCATCTCAACCACTATGCAAAAGAGCCAGGCTCGTCTGCATTCATGTATTTAGAGCTTTTAACCTCCTCTCATCTCACCAACAGGGGGCAGAATCTGTAACGGCAGTGCAGTGTCTTACACTGGCACAAGCGGGGTTCCGACCACTGCTGGTTCAGCCTCTACTCTAAACAGAGGAACCGTAGTTAATACCACAATGGTGGAAGTTGGTATTATTGATCCAAGAAATCCTGAATATGTTTGTGTAAATGTAATAAGGAACTTAGCAAAACGCACTCCTCCATATAGCCAGTGTACTGCACTGTGTACTCAAAGTGCCACATCTTCTTTTTCTAGCTTTGGCTCAATGGTGTATTCTCCAAAGACGGGTGTGATTTTCAATAATGAGCTTGCTGACTTCTGCGGGAAAAATACAAGCATTCTGCCAGGTAACCTTTTTTCTTCTTCTTTTGAATCTTTTTTTTTTTAATTTGAGATAGTTATCCTGCTGCACAGTAAACTAGTATCAAACTGCCCAGAGCTACTGACAATCATTTGTGGCGTTTTATTTTCAGGAGAACAGCCTCCTTCATCGGTAGCTCCCCTAGTGTTTGTCAACAAGAGCAGAAACTCCATGCTGGTGATCGGTGGGTCTGGTGGGAGTATGATAACCAGCAGCACTGCTCAGGTCAGCTAAAGCGCAGAGCGATTTCTGTTCGTTCATATCCACGTATTGTGCTCTACTCTATTACCAACTACTATTGCTTATTGAAAGTTGTGCAGAGCTCCGCCACAAAATATAAGACACATTCCAGTTAATCAAACCCATCTCTTGTTTCTGAACTTTATCCCAGGTTATCATGAATTATCTGTGGCTGGGCTATGATTTGAAAGACGCAATAGCTGCTCCAGTGTTGCATGTGACCTCGACGAATGAAGTGCAGTTTGAGAGGAGCTTCAACACGGTACTGTCAAAATGTGTCTTTTTAGTCTGTCCCCAAAAAGCAGATTCCACACAACAAATGTAGACAGAAAAAAAAGTTGGATTAAATAGCTCTTAATATGTTTGTGTTTTCAGACTGTGAAAGAGGAGCTGAGAGCGATGGGCCACACGGTGACAGAAAGCGCTCACTTTTTCAATGTGGTGAATGCTGTATCAAGGCAAAGGGGCTGTATCGCTGCAGTGTCAGACACCAGAAAGATGGGCGTTGCAGCTGGATATTAACAAGCTGACCAGGCTGGCCCTGGAAAACCAGGCTGGCCACACTGCATGCATCTCGGGTTTGCAGGTGTCAGGGGTATAGGTGGCACATTGGCTTGGTGATTCGCCTTCTTCCCCTGGAGGTCTGTGCTCATTGGACAGTCCAAGCTGGAATAATTACCACCTGACAAAGTAATAGCACAGCTCCTGCTGTCCTTACAGCCTTGAGTCATTCACGAGCGCCAATAATGTGAATTCAACACGTGTTCTATTATAGAATCCATTTGGATCAGTATATTACATTGGCCCATATGCCAATACAGGCTGGCTGTTATCAACACCCAGTGTATTCTAGAGTTTAAATGTTGAGACACTTTAATTTGACGTATATTCTGTGGAATATCTGGTAACAGACCTACACAGTCCCATGTACACACTGTACTGTGCTGTGGATGTGTAATTGTCCTGTTGTGTTGCTGTATCTGTGTCGGCTGTATAGTTTCTTGCAATGCAGCTTGTTAAAGGTGTCTCTACAAATGATTTTGTGAGCATCCTGTTCTGTATCTACTGTAGTATGGTATTGGCTGAAATATACTGTGCCACTCAATGTTGACACTTCCGTTGGGGTATCGCCTTGCATTGGGACAGCTCATTCACATGCTAAAGAGGCAGAAGGATCTCGGGCAGAGTCTGTTAACTCTGCGTGGCATGCCAACATGCTTTATTTGTTTAAACGTTGATATGTTTGTATAAATGTGGGTTCAGGAACGCAGTATAATATCCCATTAGTATATCGAGTAAGTACACAGAACGCACATGTAAAACATTGTGTTAGATAAAAGGTGAACAGTACATCTTGAACTATAAAAGACAGCAAGCTGCAACCCCCTTCTAGCAGCGTTACTCTCGAACACTTATTTTTGACCCAGACCATCAGATGCTCTGAAATCAATTTTCTTGGTTTTTAAAAAAGTAGGACTTATCAAGCACTTGAACTGTACGTTTATTCTAAACAGCCTTTCAGTTATGAATTGCTGCACTTGCATTTAGCATGATCCCGCACCAGTGGCTTTGCCTCCCTGCAGTCCAGAATCCACACTGAGGCTTGTGTGTCAGTGGATAACTGAACAGTTCAGTGCCTTTACACATTTTTGACGTCTAGCTAGATATTAGAATCATCTAAGGTCTTGATGATTATTAACAAGGAATAACAGTGCATTGCAATAAAATGTTAAGGACACTTTACAAATGTAAAGCGCTATTGTTATGCTATATTTTTCTGAATGCCTGGCTACACTGTATTTCTATAACCTGTAATTAGAACTGTTGCTTGTAATATCTTTTATAACACATTTACATACACACTGTTCACTGCTTATCACAGACCCCCTTAATGGTTACCCTTTTAGGAAAGTAAAGACGGTTGATTTGCACTGGTCTTGAACTAGTTTATCTAAGGTTAGCGCTGTGAAAGCAGCTGTTGGACAAACATTTAAATATCAATGCATTACCATTAAAATAAACCTGCAACAGTCTGGAACGGTTTCATGAACAACAAGCTGTTAAACCAGAATAAAAATCAATATAAAAAGACCAGTTAATTAGGTTGAATTTGTACAGGATTACTAGTCTATTTCCACAGCCCAGGGCTGCATTACATACTGGTGTAATAAAGCCTTATAAATACAGGTTTCCAGAGCCATACAGTATGTATGAGGTAGAGTGAGGTAGAGTACTTTGTAATGATCAAACGAATGAAGCAACACTTCACATTTCTTACAAAACTACAATGCAAGAGTCGCAATTAGCTGTGCCCTGACATTCAGTCCTAGTTTCAGAACTACACTTGTTTAGATAAACCTGCTGCTGTTTATTTACTGGCTTTGTTCTGCCTCTACAGTTAATGACTTTTGTGCGATGTATTAATGCTGCTCTGATGAGTTTCAGCAGTTAACAGACTGATTTTGTCTGAACCAATTGCTTTGGTGGAACCATCATGTATCTAAAATAAAACATGAGTGCTGAAGAAACTCAGGATGAACCCTGATCCACCAACACCATCTATCGCTTTATAAATTATTATTATAAACATATTGCTTGTGTCACGTTCGAGTCTTATGAAGGTAAAACTCAGGAGGGAGCAATACTCCCAGTGGCTAAATTTTCAAGCACTGAGCCTGAGTGAAATGAATCCACTGAATCCACTAAATATTACGAGAGACAAACACAGACATGATACGTGTATTTAGGATAACAGTCTCCTTTTGAGAGACTATATTTAACGAAGCACAATAATGATAATATTACAACGTTTTTAACAATGTTTTAACAATCAAACGAGAAACAATTCAAACCAGTTACTGCTTTCAGTCAGACACACTAATCTAACTAAACCACCTTCCATCATAGATGAACTAATTCTATTCATACTTAAGACATCTATAATTCAGGCAATGAATATATGCTTACCCTCCTCTGAGGTGCAATTGATTCAGGATTACACTACAGAGGCTGGGTTCAAATTCTCGTGAGCTCAGTTGGGGATCAGAGGTTGTTTGACTGAAGTTCTTATGACCAATTTTTCATTTGCTTACCCACCTTTCACGATGTCACCACAACACCCCCCTGCTCATGCAGTGTGTGGTTACAATGTGTCTGCTAGCTATCAAGCTTATCTAAATGTTTAGATTCATACTACAAGAAAGCAAGCAAGCAAGTACACTCTTATAACATAACATAACATAACATAACATAAATATAACATCAGCATGTGCTGCTTTACTGATACAGAATGCATCATGACTGGTTCTCATAAGGTATTTAGGAATGCTGGTGTGCACTGGAAAATAAATCTTCAAAGGCGTGAGTAATGCAAACCCACAAGTCAATTGGCATTGCAAGCCAACTCTGGTAAGGAAATCCCCGTTCTGAGCGTGCTCTGCTGCTGGTCCTTGACTTGTAATTGAAGCCGCTTCTCAAGATTCCCTTTCAATTCGAAAATAACCATCAAGGATGGGATATCGCCCCCAGGGGGTAGGATTTAGCTGAGCTTATGTCAAAGCTGCTGAGCGGCTGGTGCATGCACTGATGTCTAAGCCCGCCCCCTTGTCGGCTCAGAATACCCAGTGCACGCAGCATCACGTTCTCCTTTGCTTCCAGCCAGGTAGGTATAAGCACGTAAGTATTTTTCTCTCTGAGAATCACTAACACCCTTGTATTACACTGTTGTACTCATTTTAGCTTTAAGCTTGGGAAGCTGGCTACTGCCCCCTCCCTGAGTTGATTCAGTGTTAGCTTGCTGAGCGATTAAAACTATATTATTTTTCACTTTTCAACGCTTGCTCTTCTAGCATTTCTATCCGAAGTGTTGGCCCTCGGCCGCCCGTCTTTTTTACATATCAATATTGTATATATTTTGGTTGTTGTCGTGTTTTTTGATCTGTTCGGGAAAAAAATCCTAGCAGGGGTACGCTGCGCGTCCTGCCGACTAGGCCACGCATTGCAGCCTCAGTCTTGAGTTTCAAGCAGCCCAAGGTTGGAGCTAATATCACCTGCGGCTTATTCTAACTCGCCGTGTAGTCGCTACTGGCTACCTATGTGTTGTGCATTGGTTATAGTACCCCTGCATTAAAAAAAAAAAAAAGGCAATCACCACAACATCTTCCCAGCTAAACGCTAGCCGGAGATCTCCAGACACCAGGTGTGCCCGGGAACGTTTCCCCAGCCCATCTTTGCAGCCACGAGGCTACTCTACCTCTAGCAGGGAACACCCACGCTATCATTCACCCCGTAGGGAAGCAGATCGCCCTAGATCTCTCTCTGGGTCACCTCATCGAGACAGGCGCCATAGGGACAGGTCGGGCGTGTCGGAGCTCACGTCCAAGATGTCTAAATTCATGGATGTCATAATGGGCCAGCAGTCTCTGCTCATGTCAAATATCGCACCTCGACCCAGGGATGAACCAGTTGCACCACTTGTCGCCCAACTGGCGGTTCCTCGGAACTCAGACTCTGTCGGCTCCACCTGCACAACAGCAAGACCCACCCTTAGCATCTTGGGATCTAGATGCGATCTCTAGGGATGCATCAGACGTGGAACCCCTCCTTTATGAAGAGGAGTTGGACATAGAGTCGGTCTCGCAGCACTCTGAGCAGGAGCCTGCATTGGAGGTGTTGGCGTAAGATGATGGTCAGTAGTCAAGCGAGCAGCTCATCACCTGGGAGTTGCATGGCCAACCGTGCAAGAACCTAGATGGTTGCTTTTTGAATCGCCGTCTGCACAGGTACATCAAACCAGGATGCTTCCAGCATTCCCGGACTTTATCAAGGAGGTGCAGTCCACTTGGGGGGCTCTTCTCCTGCCACATCACGAAAAGCTTCTGCTTTTTCGGCAATGCAAGGGGCGGACGCAGTTGGGTTGGCGTCTTTTCCACCAGCAAACATTGCTTTCGCCGCTCTGGTGAAGACCCCGACACTATAGGGGTTGACAAAGGATCCTGCATGCCCAGCAGGCAATGCAGGACTACGGAGGTGCACCTCAAGAAAGGCTATCTGGCGGCAACAGAGGCAGTTAGGCGGCGATTATTAAGGACCTCCTAAAACGACCCTCGGTGTTCCTTCGTACTGAGTTGGAAGTGGCCCAGTTGAATGCTAGGGCACAGGGACGGAGCACAGCTTTGTTGGTGGTGGCTAGAAGGCAGCTCTGGCTATCGCAGATGAGAGTTCAAGAGCCTGACAAGGTTCCCCTGTTAGATGCCCCTACTACACCGGGGCACACGTTTGGCCCAGCGGTGGAGGACATGCTCCAATGATCTGCTAAGGCCCGGGAGGCTTCTAAGCAGATGGTGCAAATGTGACCGCATCAGGGTTTTTAGCCAAAACACCCACATCAACAGCAGCAGTGTCGTAGGACACCGCCACACCAGCCGTTCTAGAGGAGGCGGTAGACCACGTCCTCCGTGGCCCCGTGCAGACCTCAGGACCGGCCACAGGTCAAAAAGCTCTAAGATATCCAGGCAGCCTCCAACCCACCCCTACACAGCTCCAATTCTAGCAACTATGTACAGACGACATCTGGGTACACAAAACCATAGCTATCGGTTACAGCCTTCAGTTCTGGTTAAACCCCCCCACCTTTTCGGGGAGTGGTGGTGACTGCAGTGAAGGACTTCAACCAATCTTCAGCCCTGGGTATGGAAATACAAGCCTTGCTGAGCAAGCAGGCTATCCAGCCAGTAGACCCTGCTTCGATCGAGCAAGGGTTCTACTCAAAGTACTTCCTGGTGCCCA
>NC_054591.1:557253-582253 GCF_017654505.1 Polyodon spathula
CTGAAAAGGTTCCTAGTACAAAAACTTGATTCCAACCAAGCCTGTGGAAGTGAAAGCCATGGATTATCCTGCCGTTCCAGTACCTGTAACCTGGGAACATGTCCAGCTCCTGTGGAGTCAGGTGTCTGAAACCGAGGACAGAGTCTCTCCACGAGGGGTCCTGGAGAATGAACATGAGCAACGCTGTCAAAACCAGCCATTCATTGACCATGCATCTGGCAGCTTTTGCAGGAGTAAAGGCTTACCGGCGTGGGTTCAGTGAAGAGGTTGTAGCCGGACTGGGTGAATATTCCCATTTTGATTGAATCGGGGGCGTTGATGTAGGTCAGGAGGTAGTCAAACGTTTCTTTGTTCCATTTACTAAAGAAAGAAAAAAGAAAGAACTGGATAGAATGTTGTGAAGATATAAACAAGCCTTTATAGAGCCATAAAAAATCTCAAGCAGATTAGCAAGCAGGTAGTCTCACTGAGTTCAGTGGCAGCATGCATAACAATTGACAATGACAACACTTGCAAGCACGGATTGACCTACTCCTTTAACAGCGACGAAGGAGGTCCTCTTCAGGACTGATAGGGAACCTTACAATGCTACTACTTTTCATATCTATCACCACAATAACAAGAAACAAAGAACAAATTATACACCCTACTATATACATGGAGAGGCACAGAGAGTAGCGTACGTTTCCTGGACGTTGCCCTTGTCATACAGGTAGGGCTGCCACAGTCCTGCCGCTCCGTCACTGGTGGTCAGCGGGGTGTACTGGTCAGCGTAGACCTCGATAATGAGCGGAGTCACGCTGGATCGGTAGCGGTCATGGATACACAGTGCGCTAGAGAGGCCGATGACCCCGGCTCCAATCACTGCCACCCGCATGTCTGCCAAATAAAAAACAAAACACACGATTACTTTCAAAAGGAAGAAACAGATCCTCTGCAGAGAACAGCAATGCACACAAATCCAAGGAGCTGTTTCTTCACTGTTCACTTGTAATGGCAAATTACCCCAATCAACACCACTCACCCTCCTCTGCACAAAGGTCAATACGAATAGTTTTTGTGCAGCTCTAGTTTGACCATATGGGCTTTCTTATGATACAAAATCCTTGTGCACAGCCACTGCTAGTTTGAGGACTGTGCCGCATAACCAAATAGACTAACGGCTGCACATTTTTATTTCCAGGTATCTTTTAATACCGCATTACTTTACCTGACCTATTTCAATGACTGGATCTGCAACTGGCTTACTTAACAGCAATATTCTTTTTTTTTGTATCATTGTTTGAGTTACTTATCAACGCCATGTAATAAAATACAGCCATTCCTTTTCAAGGGCAGCACAGCTCTCACTAAGAATAACACTGGGATCAACAATAGGTACAAATGTACCTGCTGCCACTCCAGATAAAGCTCTGGTAACAGCAGTATAGTGGAATTAGAGACCAGTGGAGTTATTACACTACTTATCACCTTGATCTGGACGATGTGCTCTATCTGCATATCACCTTGATCTGGATCCTGTGCTCTATCTGCATATCACCTTGATCTAGACCCTATGCTCTATCTGCATATCACCTTCATCTGGCCCCTATTCTCTACCTGCATCTCCCCTTAATCTGGACCCTATGCTTTATCTGCACATCACCTTGATCTGGACCCTACGCTCTATCTGCATATCACCTCACCTAAGTTGCTATCCCTGACATATAGAGTAAGTTGTTTACATGTAGCTAGATGTTTGAAAAATATCAAATGCCATTTTAGGACATGCATTATCTGTAATACGGGTACACGCTGGTTACCTACAGAGCAATATGGAGCATTCCCATGCTTTGTAGCCCCAACAGGTGGCTGATTCACCTGCTTCAGTTTCTCATATGCTGTACAATTGCCAGCCCAGGGCTGGTTTACCTGGGTTGCTGCATAGCTCCATAGATCTGCATACTTTACACTGTAGAATATGCTCCTCTGCAGCTGAATAATGTGAATACAGAACTGTAGTTAATTGGCGATTGATTTTAATATTTTACAGCCAAAAAATATGTGCCTTTAAGACCCGTGTAACGCATGAACACAGTTTCTTTCAAACAGAAACAAAATACCTTATTCTGTGATTCACCCTAAAGTACAGTATTTCCCAATGGCAGTGTAAATAATACATACTTCAACATCGATCAAGGAAAGAAAAAGAAAGAAGGGCTTAAGTTTTTTCATACTGCGTGTATGTGCGTCAGTGTTCACAGAAACCAGTTTAAAAGCACAAACCTTGCATCCTTTTTTCGCATCTCAAACATTAGTTCCAATGAATTCTCGACATATGGAAGTACACACACAATCTACACTTAAATCGTACTTGTAGACTTACTCAAATAAACAATAAAAAGATTAAAATACGAACCTGTCTTCAAATTGTTTTCCTGGCGCGATGCCTAGGAATCTAAGCAGTCTTCTCGTCTGTGCAAGTGCGTGCAAACTAGATATTCTTTCACAGTAAAGAAGAATTCTGAATCCGAGCGAGCGAAGAACAAGCCCAGTCCAAAGGGCAAAGTTAACAGTTTCCACGGGAGATAAATTCTATTTTTGGCAGTCATTCGAACAGGCAGACTATTCGTGTTTTGTGTGTGTGTGTGTGTGTGTGTGTGTGTGTGTGTGTGCACAAACACGGCAGTTTGAGAAGGTATTACATAGAAACACTTCCATACTAGTGTATAAACAAGGGGTTATAGTAATATAAATGCAAACCCTTGTGGAGAAAACAAAGATCTGTGTAATGTGTTGAGTTGAACACTGTTTTTGATCTAGTCGTGAATGTGTGTCACATGCCCACAGCAGAGCAAACTGCTAACAGGTAGGGTGGTGTGCAATATCCATTCAACAATGTGAACCTGCTCAGTGTACAACAATACAACCAACAATACAGAAAATACAATTTCACCAAATATGTTTTTACTGTATACTTATCCATTTTTCCTAAAGTATTTTTTAAAGTTATTAATAAATGTATACTATGTTATCAGACATGGAAAGAAAGCTGATTTTCAATATATACAGAATATATATATATGGGATTTAAAATCGGTCTGTAAGCGTGTGGGACGGTATTTGTACATTCCATGCGCACACATGCATGTTTCTGAATACATATCGTGCGCGCAGGCGTGTGTTTTTACATGCGTGTCTATCAGACTTTTGGAAAGGGGTGCAAGGAGGCTGTGATGCGGGGCTGCTCACATGTTCCTCTTAGCTGTCACTCTGTAGCGAAGTGGTTCCCCTACCGCTTTACTTTCTATTTCACATGTGGGGCATGAAGCTGAAATACTGTAGCACAAAAAGGAACAGGCTATCGGAGTAAATTAATGCAGAACTGTATTTCCTAATTTAATTTGTCACTGGTTTTGTCTTTCCCAGCTCACTGGGGTACCTTGAAGTCGTGCAGAAAACACGACAGCCTTGTACTGGACACACTTTAACCAAAGTTATAAGTTAATCAAAATGCACATGCAAATACGTAATGCATTAGTGCAATAAAAAAAAAAAAAAAAAGGTAAGTGAAAGTAGACTATTGCTAGGTCTGGAAGTGCAACAAAACATTGCGGGTTACCTTCTTTTAGTGTAACTGTCCCCTTGACGCTACAGCATCGCTTTCGTGTACTGCTTGTAGTTTGAACATTAAAATGATTATAGAAATCCTCAGCTGCGAATCGCCTCCATATCTTTCTGAATGCCAACATTTACTAAACTATAGCTTCCGTCTTTGTTTGCGCGGGGTGTGATGGGACCGAACTCAAGTCAGCTTGCAATGAACTCCCCCCTCCCCCTCGCGGAGTTACATTGTGTGATCTTTTGTATGTACAAGGATTTGAAATTAAAGTAATTGAACTGCGCAATGGTTGGATGAGTAGTTATAAGGACAGTAAAACTAACCAAAGGAAGGGAAGGTTATGCCTTGTTTTATATGTTGCTTGAATAAATATGGTACTGAACTATGGCCAAAGGTGCCAATGTAAAATGTAAAGCCACTCTCCAATTTTGAGTTATGATGTTAAAGATTAACTGTTTATGATATACATTTACACTGCAGTTGAACATAGGTCTAACTACAGGTGTATGCTTTTCACTAATTCAATCCATTTCATTGCATTTTTTTTCATGAGAGATTATGAAATATATTCACAGTGATTCGAGTTCCACCTGCTCAACACGCTATCTAACTATATTGTTCATCTGTAATACAGAACCAGGGTGTGAATGTGATAAAGGTGTACTTACTGACTGACACTTGGAAATTCTAGAATACCCTACGAAATTATTAAATAACCTGGTCATTTCTAGAATCGCCTAATAAAATTTGAATTAGCTGACACCTTAAGAAAAAAAAAATGAGCAGCGTTGACAGACACACATAATGTCCCTAAAATGATTAGATCTGCTCATATAACATTAGAAAAAATATGTTATTAAGGGCACTAAATATTAATATTCGTAACCCTTGCATCTGTTTGACAGAAGATGGAAGATCCTTAAATTCTACAAATACGCAGGGATATGCCAGACTGTTACATCTTTTAATGTACGGTACAGCAGTAATGGCGTGCAAACGCATCTTGATAGAAATGCATATAGAGGGAGGACAGTGAGAATAAATACATCATTTTAGGATCAACGATAGGTTTGCAGCATTACAGAATCCAATGTTTAATGATAGCGTAAATACACGCATCATAACAGTATTATAAGTGTATGTGCTCAATATGCATGCGTGGCATTGCCCACTTGTATAAAAATATGTTAGACCAGATAGTGTACTACACATGCACATTTTTTTAGGGTCTTACTGGAAGTCTGGTGCAGCCCTGCGCCTGATGTGAACTGAGACTGGCTGGCACATTTACTGTAGGAAGAAACTGCGCCACATCGGCTAATTTAATCCTGGACCAGTGACCCCCTGTATTCAGAATCTACACACACACACACTGAGAGAGAGGACATATATACATACAGCGCATATAGAACCAGCAGCAGCATCGGTAAACAGAGGTGTCTGTGCGTCCTCGTCCGCCCCTCCTAGTTCCTGTCGGCTGTGTTTTGTGTGTGTTTTTAGCCTCACTGAATTGACAGGTGATACATGCAGGAAGACAGAACGTGCATCATATGCTGCTGAGCTCTGCTGCTACAATTACAACCAGCCCTTATATAATCCACAGGATTTTCTGAAGCGGACGACTATCAAAAGTGGATCATGGATTAATTAGGGCGGCGGAATCAGAAACGTGACATTATTAACGCGAGCATTGTGCAACCAGCGAAATAAAACTAAGGGACAATCTCGGCGGCTCCTGCCAGGGATCAGAGCGCTTTTCTCCGGCCCGGCAGTAGCCCTTCCCAGCCATGGCTCTCGTAACGTTGCAGCGCTCACCCACCCCTAGCGCTGCTTCAACAGCTAGCACCGCTACCACCAATGCGGGGGAGGTGAGTATACAAATCACCGGGGGAGGAGGGAGGGTTAGGTGGGAAGCGCTGTGCAGGAGACACCGGGGATCTGCAGCAGTAACTATTATAGGCCCACGCACGGGAGTAGAATGTACTGTAATTATATGTTTTTTTTTTTTTTTTTTTTTTTTTTACAGCAATTAAAGCACACATGATTATGTTGTCCTATTAATCATTCACTTTCTAAAGTTGCTAGGGAAATATAGTATGTAATTGAAAAAATGCCTAAGGCGAATATTCGCAATTAAAACCGCTAACCTATATCTATAAGGTAAACGTTGGGTGAAAAGAGAAAGCGTTACCTTACAAATGACGTTTTGGATCAGTTGGGTTGCCAGTCTGTGATGTAATCCTACACTGTGCCTTTATTGTCAATTGCGTCAAAAATGAGATGTTGTGATTCTTAAGGTCGGTTTATTAATTCTCAACTCTGGCCTGACTGTCTGATTTATGCTAAAAACCGTGCTGGGAACTGTACCATTATATTCCTTACTATTTTGGTTCATATTTCATGTTTTGAACAAAAGCTTATACATATATGCATATTAACGTTTTGTTTTAATTGTATATTGCTACGTGGTGTTCATGTCAGTAAACTTTACATTATGATGCTAATCATGTCATGTTTAACGAGATTTCCATTTTCCCACCTTGGTTGTGGATGAACGAGCACTCCAACCTTTTGCTTGCCAAATATTTACATAGAGAAAGCAGGCAAAACGAAACTCGCAGGAGAAGCACCAGGTCGTTTGTTTCAACAGTCACTGCAGGTGCATGTTTGTACACCTAGGCTAAATATTTACTCGCAGTAATATTGACTTTGTTTATGTTACCAACAGGTTTATACTATCGCCAGGTAACCTTTCTTTTATAATGGCCAGCTGAGTGCATCACCCTTAACCCAAGGTGTTACAATTAACATATTCCCCATAATATAATGCAGAGGGCAGGTAATATTTCTAGTGGTTTAGAACACAGAAGTAACTAACAGTACACACAGTATGCAAGTTTATTACACACACTGATTCCTCTTTCTGCATAATTGCCTTTAATAAAGATCTCATTTTGCAATATATTGAATCAGATCATTGTTTATTGTTTTTCATGGTTTGCTTTGAAACACCATACTGGGGTAGTGCAGTATAGAATCAGTTGCCTAGCAATCCTACTCGCTGTGTAAAAGAAAAATCTAGAAGTACTGAGTGTGCTGGTACTAATCTAACTGCAAGTGATGTAGACCCGCGGTCCAGCCAATGCTATCTGCAGTGTTTTAGTACAGCTGTATTCTTGTGGTGTTACACAACTGAAATCTGTCTTTGTAACGTGCCAGCACAGTATGTAGACAGTGAGTTATACTGCAGCTGGTCTGAAAGGACTCTCCAGACTCACTACATTCCTCTGTGTGCCAAGGCGCCTGACTCGGCCAAAACTGACATAAACTGCAGACCACTGAGGAGTCATGGGCTGCTAAGATGCTGGTAATTGCAAAATGAAAGCTTGTTTAAATTTGTGATTTACAGCAGATTTGTCACTCCTCTTGCTTCAGGGGTGGAAGTAAGACTCTGATTGCAGAGCATTTTCACCCATTCCAGGTTTTACAGTGATCTTTATTAGCTTCAGCGTACAGGTAACACGCGCAGGCGTGTCTTATTAAACCAGGAATAGGTCAAACTGCTGTGCAGTGGGAGTCTTATTTCCATCCCTGTGCTTGCACAGCTGCAAAATCTCACATTTCTAATTTCTAAGGACCAACGATTTTAAGTCTGAAGCAGTTTCTTTACCTGTTAAGGCTGTTCTCTGCAAAGGTCAGCCATGCAAGCACCCTCCAATGGGACTGCCCTTGAAGAGGACAGGAAGTGTGTGTTAATGTGTTAATGACCTTTGCAGGATATGAGGTAATGCACGCAAGGATTACCTCAGCCACTGTCAATGTGCATTTTGCATGAACACGGTACACCACACTGAGCTCAAGCACACTGCTGTAGGTTCGATGGGTTCTATTATTTTGACACTTGTGTAAATTCCTGTTTGTTTTTCTGTGGGTAGCAGAAAGCTTCTGTGCAGTGATTCCTAGAACCCAATTCACAGGGGGAAAAAAACCCCAAAAATAATTGGTATAATTACATTACATATTAATTGATGAGTTATATCTAGGTGTCTGATTTTGGTGTAGGTAAAACATTTTGGCTTAAAATATGTATTTGAATCCTTGAAGCCTAAACTTGAAGATGTGTGCATGCAAGCCTGTAATGGTTATATAGCTGCAGGGTTGAAATCTGACAAAATCTTCCCAAATGAAATGTTGTGTTGATACATTTGATCTAATTTGGCTGTGGATTTTTACTGTCCATCACAGTAAAGATAATGCAACAAAATTGTTGTTGTGGGTAATGGAGCTTTTTCTTAAAGTGATAACTGCAGCTCTGGGTATACTAAAATCAGGATGTTCGTTCCCAGAGAATTCTCAGGGGTTTAATGGATCTGGTTTCTAAGAAAACACGCAGAACAATGCTAGCCTGAGGGCCTGTTTCTCCCTGTGATTAAAACTGGATTGATCTGTGCAAGTGCCCTTACTGCAGAGAGCAGTGGCTACAGCGCATTTCAAGGAAGCTTGTTCTTATATGAAAATCAAATATATTAGTAAAGACAGCAGAACACTTGTGTTACTGGATTAGGGTTAGTTTAAATGTGAACTAGTGTTGGGAGAGGTAAATTCACAGATGAGAAAACAACTTGCTATCCGAATTGAACCTGCTGCTTGCACTCTTGAATGTGTGCCCATAGCTAGACCCAGCGTCCTGTGAATGCCCTGTTGATATGTCTGTGCATTTGTAAATATTCTGTGTGTGTGTGTTGCTTTGTCTGTATCAGTTCAGCTGCCTTGTAGCGTAAACTTAAACCTGCTTTGTGTCCAGGAGATAGCCATCTGGTGTGTTTGTATCCACTAGGTATAACGTGAGCTAGAATTCAAGGCCAGGCAATAAACTGCAGTCCGATCTTCAACTTGCATGGAACACTTATAAGGCTATGTGACATATAAAATATTTTAAATGCAAAATGATGAGAGGAATTGTATGAAGATCAACAGTAGATATTTAAATAGGCATTCCCAAGTTATAAATTAAGTGTATGAGTAAATACAAATTTTAAAAATCGATTCTGATTTGATACGGTGGTGGGATACAGAGGAACATGATTTGGTTGTGAACAGCAGGGGGCGCCCTTGCACCTACTGTGCATTTGCAAGGCTCACTCTGCTTGCCAGTGACAGAATGCAATGGGATACAGAAACACGAGGACTGGGTTAGAAGTTGTACGATCAAATCTGACAACTGCACTTCCAAAAGATTAGAATCTTCTTGCAACCTCACTCATTGTTCACGTCTAAATTATAGTGAGTGTCTGCTTCTCTTCTAGAAACATGGAACTGTAAAGAGGAAATATAGGCTGATGGAAAAGTAATGCAAAATGCAGATGTAGCAAACAATAGAAATGAAATCAAATGGTTTCAGAATATAAAGGGACAACACTGTTGTTTTAATGTGGGCAAATAGTCTGTGCTACTTCATCTTAACCACATCTCTGTATGTCCAGACAGCTCTCTTTGTTGTTGTTGGGTGCGTTTTGGGTTTTGCTTTTACCCTTTGCCCTTCCGATAAAGCAGAGCGGTTTCAATCTGCTTGTTGCAGATGCGCTGGTACTTTTTTTACAGTCCCAGTTGCTAAATTTAAACAGACAGAATGCCTTAGGGAAGGGTTTGAGAGAAGATCAGCTTGTTTTGTATTGACAGTTTTTCACACACAATTTGAAATCTGCTGAGCCTTGTAGCCCTGTCTGAGCTGCACCAGGAAACCCTGCAGGAGGGTGGGGTGATGCACTGCATGCAAGTGGGCACGGAGGAGCAAAAGGCAATCAAGATTCACCTCATAAAGACCCTTTGAAGTGATGCAGCGGGTTCGTTAAGCAGTTTTATTATCCTACAGGTTTTTAAACTGCTAACCAGTCTCTCTTGCCACATGTATGAGTCAATATTAAGCTTGTGTACAGAGAGCAAAAATAGGTGTTCGGAACTAGTTATTGCCAAAAGGCAGCTACATGCACTTCACTTGACAATTGTGCATGAAAGTTGGAAATACTGCTCAAATAGACAGTTTGCATTCATTGGTTTTCTACAGCTTACCAAGGTATTCAAATCTAACTACAGGAGGACTCTAAATGAGCCTGAAAAAGAAAAATAAGAGCAGTCTCTCAAAGGCTGTTAGTATACCAAAACAACAGGCTTTATTTATTTCTTGCTTCCCTGAGCTAAAATAGAGCCGAGGTGTGGCACCCCAGTGCTGCACTAATGTAACCCTGCAGATAATTAGGTAATGTAAACAGACCGGTAGCAAGAACTGTAGGACATGTTGTGCACGTTCACGCAGTAATCATGTTTCAGTGTACGATTCAACATGCTGAGATTATTTATTCATTTATTTTTTTAGGCAGTCTTCTCACAGTATGCAAGCAGGAGATTTTTTAATTCGGCTACTTTCACGGTCTGCAAGAAGAACCGCAGTAACCTGAGGCCTCCTCTAGGTGGAGCTGTGTAGCATTTAAAAAAAAATAAAGTTTTGATTCAAAAATAATATTCTAAGATAGGGGTGTACAATAAAGTTTCCGTATGGGGGGGATGTGGCAGGCGCGCCTGCACCTTTATTATAATACATTCTGCTTTTTTAAATTGTTTTATTGGCTCACGTGAACAGTTCTTATTTGAGATCTGGTTTTAACATTGAAATGCAAGGGTTGGTTTGCCACTGTACCTTGTCAATGGGGAAGTGGAATGAACGTCCCTGAATTAAAACGAGTGACACTCGGCCCATGTAGGTTTCATTATGTCCTCTTGACATGTAGCAGCTGGCTCTGCCGTCTCACTTCTCTCACAGTCAGGTGCTGTACTGTTACTGGCACTTTTATTCAGCATGCAACAAAAGCTACTGTATTTACAGTACTGCCTTACAGAACATACAAGTTTCACTGAACCTTTTTTATAAAAAGGAGTCCCATTCATATTTCAGTTTCTGTTATAAATCACAATACGTGGCTTGTAACATCTGGGTTTCATATTACTTTATTACCTCAAGCTTTAGGTTTGCCGTTGTTGGTTATATGAACAATGAAACCTCTTGCTTCCTCCTTTGTTACACCCTTCAAGCCACTTATATATACACACACACACACAGTGTATTAAATGGAATGTGTAATGTGTCTGCCATTAGCTGTCATTAGGATTCCAGTTCAGGGCATGGTAGAGTTTCAATAAACAAGTGCCACATAGGCTTCCATGCACATCACAACACAGCCTGCTTATAAATGACTGGTTCTGTTAAAGTCAGACTCAGAAAGGAAGAGGCACATTATTGACCTTTTACATTTATTAAAATCGAGGACTTTAAAAAGACGAAAGTCCAAACTTAAACACGCCACAGAATGACTAAAGAAAAGTGGAGCCATCCAATATACTTGGAGTTTGTCCATTCATACTGGGCTGGTCTGTCCACGCTCTTCACCCTTCAGATACTGGTTCACTGCCTGGTCTTTTTGTGCATGTTATCATTCCAAAGCAACAGTAAAAGGTTTTGCAGTGGGAGGAAGGATCTCAGTCCGACCGAATGTCCTGTCAAACTGCCTGGTCAATGCCGGTGCCATTAAAGGTACTCCAAAATTGTCTTTTTTGACCATCTTCTGCTTTCATTGTGCAAAGCAGATGCAGTTGACCTTAGGAACCTCTACTGAAAGTTCACAGCTTCTGACAGTGCTCCCATCCCACCTTTTTTCACTGGGGTTACATATTTATTTAGTGTTCTTGAAACACAAACCTGTGTGGTGAATGAGTGTCTTGCCGAGCCGGTAGGATTTCTCTCATACCAGAGGATCATTATAATGATTATAATCAATTATTGTAAGGTGACATTGGTTTTATGTTGGGAAATATTTTTAAGAAAAATAAAAAACTGAAATATCTTGCTTGCATAAGTATTCAACCCCTGTGCTGTGGAAGCTCCCAGTTTGCACCGGTGAAAGAAATTGTCCTAACGATGACAAAGTTACCTGCACTGCAAGAGAATACTGCAAGAGAATCTGCTTCATTCTGCTAAAAAACTGAAGCTTGGGAGGAAATTCACCTTTCAGCAGGACAATGATCCCAAGCACAAGGCCAAAGCAACATTGGAGTGGCCCAGTCAAAGTCCTGATCTCAATCCCATGGAGAATCTGTGGCACTATTTGAAAATTGTGGTCCACAGGCGTCGTCCAACCAACCTGAACAACGTGGAGCAAATCTGCCAAGAGGAATGGGCCAGAATCACTCCGACACTGTGTGCAAAACTGTACATACTTACCCCAAAAGACTTAAAGCTGTTATTGCAGCGAACGGTGGCTCTACCAAATATTAATGTATGGGGGTTGAATACTTATGCAATCAAGATATTTCAGTTTTGTATTTTTCTTAAAAATATTGCCCAGCATAAAACCAATGTTACCTTACAATAATTGATTCTGAGTTTAAGTGTTTAAAAAAAAAAAAAATAAATAAAAAATAGAACAGAACGAAATTTCAGTGTACCATTTGTAATTCAGTAATATGAGAGAATTGGTCACGGGTCTGAATACTTTTGCAAGGCACTGTGTGCGTGCGTGCGTGCGTGCGTGCGTGTGTGTGTGTGTGTGTGATTCTAATATAAATAATAATAACTTGATTGCATTTGTTTTTCTTGCAGGATTTTGGGAGTGACGATGAGCGCAGGTTAAACCAGAGGTAAGTTTTGGTGTGTCTGTTCTGCTGCTCAGGAATTTCAAACACATGGCTTTGTCGTTTCCTGTCTGTAATTAACGCAGTAGCTGTTTTGAGGTTTATTTATTTAATACCGCAGTGGTTACCCACCCTCAAAGTGATGACATGTTACAAGATAAAGACAGACATTGTGCATGATTTGAAAGGCTATTAACAGGTGCCAGACCTGTTAAACTTTGTGTCTCTACACACTGAACAGAATCTGTGCCAAAACTAGGTTTTGATGGAATTTACTCTAGTTTGCATGAGTCTTCCTTTTGTGATGTTTTGAATGGTTCTCCTTCTTTTCTTGGTTACTTGTTTCTTTGGTAAGTGGGAGCTGTGGGGAAGGGGTGGGGATGTTGGTCAAAATTGATCTTGTACAGAGCATCACTTTGCATAAAGCTTCTAATAAAACTCATTAGAAAATGCTGGTACAGAAAAAGCAACCCAGATTGACTGCGCAGTTTAAAAAGTAAAGGAGCTAGCTATATAGCAGTTGTGCAACCTCGATCTAGGAGATAAAAATAAAAATCTTAAACTGGAGTCCCTGTCCTGGGAGATGTGTTCTGTGTCCTTGATTCACAGTGCTTGTGGAAGCTAGGTTAAATCTCCAGACTTTGTTGTTTTTTTGTTTTTTTTTAATAGAACTGCAGAAGTTTCTTGGTATGATACTAACTCCAGATTGGTGTTTCCAATGTCAACACCGGTTTGTAACAAAGGTACATGGGTGATTGTGACATCACGTCATTGTGGCTGGTATCCCAGGCAATGGCTGTTCTTTGAGATTCTGAGAGATGGAGTGATGGTGCTCCAGGTCTCCTGTCTGCACACAGGAAGGAAGCACATGTACCTGTTTTGATTCAAAGTGACAATTGGCGGCAACCAAATTTTTTGTCTTGAAGGTTTATTATCTCTCTTCTTATCTTTCTCCTCCTTTGATAAAGTTAATCAGAGGACCTTTTATCTGGTAGTTTGAGTGAAAGAGATGATCTGCGTTCTTGTGGGGTTTTTTTTGTTTTGTTTGTTTAGCTGTTTGAAATAAGCTGCCTCGAGACACCAATTTATCTTTTGCTGTTTTCTTTTCCCCTTGTGTAAAGCATTTTTGCATAGCACCTGGTGCCACCTGTTATTACTGCGGTCAACCAAATATTGCATATAATATTCCGTGTAATCCTGAAGTATTAGAATCATTCCTAACTTTAAACAACAACATTCTGTAGACAAAGCTACATTCGTGAGTAAAGTAGACGTGTTTTTATTTGTTTAAATACTGCCTTGGCAAGATCTGAAGATCTGAAGCTCTGAAGCTCGCCGGGGTCAGTAGGGAGCATTAGTGCTCTATTTGAAGGGGTTTCCAGCCACAGTGTTCACTTTTGTTTGACTTTTTTTCTTGATTTTTTTTAATGATTTAGGAAGACTGTTTGAAGTAAACGGTCGGGCAGAAATAGTCATTGAAGCCGCCTCCACTGTTTATTGTCTCTGGATTGAGGTCACGATTTGAGGTTTTTGTCTGTGTCTTTTATTTTCTTGTAGAAGTCCCTGACTTTTGTTCTTGCTGAAAACAGGATGCTGAATCACACCCTGGCAAGCAGAGCTGCTTCCTGCCTTAGCGTGCTGAGCACAATAGGGAAGAGACAGGGAGCCCGCAGCCTCTCGACCCACCAGAGTAGGGGGGCGAGCCTGGCTGGGAAGCACATATAAATAGTAGCGGCTGTGCGCGCGCCCCGCAGCAGAGCACTGTGCAGGATGTTTTCCATTTGAACCTTTAAACAGGCTGAGCCACAGAGCCGCTGTCATCAACTCGCATGCTCCATTTTCGAAATGTTTAAACTTTGACCCAGATCTCTAGCAGATCCACAGCCTTATGGACAGATTCAGTTCAGTGCTGCTGCAGAGGTTTGTATTTTAAAGAGGGGCTCTGATTGCTTTCAATTTAATCTAGCTTTATTTCAGCACATACACATGGAGAAAATCCTAACAAATAAAACATCAATGAAACTATGCCTGATCGTTGATTGAGAAAATATACCTGATTTATGATGTCTAATAAAAGGATCTGTCAGAATACATTTCAATGTCGTTTTTCACTGTAATCATGTTTACAAATCAGACTTTATCAGATAAACCCTAAAATCAGAAGCCCGGATTGTCAGTGTGCTCTGGTGGGTATTTTTTTTTGTCTCTGATTTATAGTTGACGCAACGTCAACGCTGCAATTAATAATCTGATGAAATGAACCAAATACAACAGGAACAAACAGCCTTGCCATCTCTTTCTCTTAAAGGCACATAGAATTTAGAAGTCGCTTTTTAGAAAGGATTTCCACATATAAAGAGTGTGGTTTGTTTCTCCAGTACTGACGTGCCTAAATGGACTGAGGAGTGGTGATCGCCGACTGTTCTATCCCAACAGTGTACTGTGATCCATATAGCAAGTTCTGCTCACTGGTCTTAGAAAGCTGCACTATCCATCAGTGACCCTCAAATACCCTCAGTGGCAGTGCAGGCGAAAAGGAAGGAAATGCCCTGGGAAAGCTCAGCGTGTTTGTTCTGGCATGCCTGCTACAGTACATGGCTGATCATGCTGTCACGTCACAAGCATGCACAAGGCACCAGGCAGATTGATAGGAATACGTGCGGTTTGTGTTAGTCCCAGAGCTTCATATTGACTCACATGGCTGGTTTCAGTGTGCAGTGCTGTCAGACTGGTTACAGATGCTTAGCCAGTGCTGCGGATGGACAAAGAGATTAGGGTGTAGTCATTTTATACATGTTTCTATCATTGGATCAAGTATAGTGACTTGCTTGTTTTCATTTTCATCTTTCTATTAAGAATTTCTCTTTCATTGCATGGTGAATGTGTGCTTTTGTCATCAGCTGGATAAATAACAAAAATATATATCTTCAAAAGATTTAGATGGCTTTCCTGGCATGCAATAGAGCTGTATGGCAGTGAGGGTATGTACTAACCTTGTGACTGGCGTTTAGGACTGGGAGACAGGAAATCCTCTGATAGAATCCCAGCTCATCCATCGAGGGAGTTGACATAGCTGGACATCCTTCCTCGGCCCGTTGCAGGCACAGGGTTGAATGATCTAAACAGTTGTGAATCTTGACACAGCCGTCCTAAACACCCTATAAGTCTAAGGCAGACCCATCATTGAAGTAGAACAGAGCTGTGCAACAAGGTCCTGTACGGTGTCTGCTCTGAAGTGCCCTGGGGTGAACATGATGTTGTTATTTTTAATGTCGGTCGACGCCAGCCCTTAGATCTGTCATCCCTTGTTGGCAGTTCTGGAACAGTGTAACTTGAACCTGACACCGATCTGGGGAAGGATGGACTTAAGTGTTGGGGAAACTGCAAAACTACTCAGGATGCTGGTCTTCGCCTTTGACGGCCTGGTCCTATTTCAGCTAAGAGACAAAGTTAATTCAATTCTGGTGATATTGTCTGAGCTGTAAGTGGTCACACACAATAATTGTCATAATGTTAGTGGCTGTCAGACTTCAGTAACAGCTTGAGTGAGACGTGGTAGAAAAGTTAAAACAGTTTTGCATGTCAGTGTGTTGGGTGTCAGCTTGGACGAACCTGTTTGTCTCCCTAATAATTTGAAATATCATTGCTAACGTAAAAGCTGAGAAAATGACTGCCCTGTATGTGTGTGATTCAGTCTCTTTTTTTGAACAGTCTTCCCTATTTCTGTGCCAGCTGTTTCAATACTTCGTTCTCATGAAACCTCCCTGCCTGCCTGCCTCCTTGAGACAGCGGGCCAATCCTTACTGGACTAGACTGGGTGAGAGGTTTTTTTAATTACTTGTCTGAAGGTCTGCTACAGCAAGCCTGCCGATTTTTATTCAATTCCATATTCAGGAGGACAATTTGGAGTTTTAACAACGGTCTCAATTGCACAACTAGTTGTTTTGTTTTATGCCAGTAAATATTAAGGGCTATTTATTGAAATTAAAGTGCTGGCCAGAAGCTGTCCTGGGGTCTGATTTATCAAGCAGTTGGTCTGGTGCACAGTTTGCACAATTCCAGTTTCCCCAAGATGGACCCTAATCATGTATCTATCATTTAGCAATGCCTTTTCACTTAACCATTAGGTCTTGTGAACTAGCTGGTGTGTCTTAAGCTGAGCCTAGAAAGCAGTAATACTAAGACGCTCTTGGAGTGACCCCGCTACTGGTTTGGAATGCAGCTCCTTTGATCGGCCCTGCTTGTTGGGATATGGTAGTAGAGAAGACCCCCTAGATCATTCCTACTAATGTGGGGTGCGTGTCTACGTGTGCCTTCAGCCCTTGCCCCATTGGATACAGCGTGCTGTGTCCTCTCACTTCCTTGTCTCCGCATTTCCTTAGAGTCCTTGGGGCTGTCTAGTCCTTGCTCAGCCTTCAACAAGGGGAGAGGGAGAGGGAAAGGGAGAGAGTATACTACGGAGTACCGTCAGTTACACAGAAACAAACCGTCTCAGCTCTGCTCCTCTTCATTTGTATTTTAGAGAGTTTTTTTGGTTGGTTTTTAAAAAAAAATTTTTATCCCACCCCCTCCTCAAGATGGAGAGGTATTGTAAGCCCTGATGATATTCGAGGACAGCGTTATCTGGTCTTAAGAGGAAAGATAAGGTGATATCCTTTACTGAGCTGCAGTCAGAGCCATTGAGAGGGCAGTACGATTAAAGACATACCAGGAGAGCTAGATCAAGCCGCCACATTGACTGTTGAGAATATCCTCTGGAGACGCTAGTAAAACTCCTGGGCAATGTGGCAGTGCTTCTGTTGAAAGGCTGATGAAGCTGATTTTTAAAACGTACCGTGGATAAATACTTTGATACTGCACAATTGCTACTCTTTCCGGATCAAGTCTCGATAGAAAGCTGTGTTTCAACTTTACAGCTGAAAAGCCCAATCACCTGTTTCAGGGGATCTTTTAAAGGAGACACAGCAAGCTGTTAAATTTCAGTCACCCTGCTGGGATAAACTGCAGCCACTAATATCTGCTGTACCACTATAGGCTGGATCCCTCTCTCTCTCACTCACACACACTGTCTCTGAAAGAGAGGATTCACACTGCAGACGCTCTAGAGGGCAGGATGAGGCGACACTAGCTACGGCTGACTTGTTTAGGATCACTTTTCAAACCTCAGCCTTGGGGTCCGGCTGCCCTGATTAAACTGGGATGGGAGAGCGTGAGTGAGCCAGCAGGATGCATCTGGTGGTGGGGACCTCGCAAGACGCCGTGCTGAAGATGCTGCCCTGTTTCATGGAGAATGCTGTCTTGACCCAGAATGAGATCTGCCGAATGTAAGTCCCTGCTGGGGTAGCTCCGACCGAACCAGCACAGAGCATAGCCAAGCGATGCAAAACTAACTGCGTCTCTGATTTCCAGAGAATAGTGGTACTTACCTCACTCACGTTTTATGCGTTTAAAATGTTTGACCGTTTAACTTCCTTTGAAGCTGGAAGGAATTATTCCAGATATTTTTAATTGAAACATTTCTCCCCCTGTGAACCTTATAAGGCTGGAACGTATGTTTGAGGATAAGTAATTAGGTTATATAAAATGCTTCTTTGAAACTAATTCAGTGTTGTTCTTGATGCTGCAGCTCGGTACAGATATAAATAGACACTGCTGATTTAGAGTCTGTGGGAAATGCTGGCTGGCTGTTAAGACTCTCCAGAGTGGTCTTGTTCTTGTTAAGTGCTGCTGCCTGTGGAGTTGCCTGTCTTCAGTTCTTGTTTCAAACCAATACAGAGGACACAGAGCTTGCATTAATATGTATGTACAGCTATGGCCAAAAGCTCTGCATCCCCCTGCAGTCAAATGAAACCTGCTGAATAATGTTACGTTAACATATTGAATTACATACTTTGTAGTTTTCCATATACTTAAAGAAAACCTGACAATTGAAAAATGTGACATTTCGAAACCTAACATGAAATACTGGACTACTATTCTGGCTTCTGGTAGACTTTGTAAATATCATGACATTCTGTTTTGTTTGTGCGTTTCTGATTGAACAGCAATTCTGCCAATTCCTTTTAAACAAGCCAATGATAAACATGGTTCCTTCAATGCAACTTTCAAACTGGACAAACGGTTACAAAGCAGATCAATCACAGACCAAAGAAAGACACTTTGCAAGCAGCCGCCCTCCTCTCCCAGCATCTCCACACTGTGGCGTTCACGACAGCCAGCTCTTAAACAAGACACAGCTTGTGTGGGCAGGGGTGAGTTTTTCTTCCTGCATTTGGAGATCCATTAAAACTGAGTGAAGGATGTTCTGCACATTGAGCAGCGCTGCTAATAATAGGCTGTCTTACAAAATGTTCTTTGCCACGATGTGATCACCAAGCCTGCCTAGATCGCTTTACCAGGTGTATTCCCTGATTGCATAAGGTTAAAATTTTTGTATTCCCCCCCCCCAGTCGTTTTCCCATCAAAAAGGCATAAAATGTATTTCGTAACTGGGAAAGCCCTAGGAGAGACAAGCACATGGATTACAGGTACGCCTATACACTTGACATGTAACAAAAGCTACAAACAGCTGACAAGCTGTGTCAAGTTCACAGTGCTGTGTTTAATTAATTCATACCACGTGGAAGCTTGCAGCACCTTGATTTACTGGCAGACTACTGAAGATTACCGCTGAGTATTTAATTTGCTGTCATCTGTAAATACTTTGCTGGAGATCCCCAGCTCTGCTTACAACTCTATTGACTTTAGGATCCTAAGTCTCTGTTTGAAGTATTCTGTCAGTGGCGTCCCAGGTGACTCTATTTAATAAACCTCTATACTTCTCCACTGTAGAGATGTGGAAGGCTGACTTGGGAAGACTGCAAGACTTCTCTTCATGTGCCTTTCAGTGAAGATTGCCATGATTTCTTTGTCACAGTCATTGTCCTCATTCACGACAGCAGAGGGCCAGTGTAAATCTCAGCACTGCGTCGTCTCGGCTGTATTGCCAGAGTACAGTACCTCTTAATGAGAGTGTTTTTAAAGCGTTGTTTGTTTTTGTCGCTGTTGTTTTGCAGCCTCAGCGAGAGCTTTTTCATGGTGAAGGGAGCAGCCCTCTTTCTTCAGCAGGGGAGCAGTCCACTGAGCCAGAAGGTGCACCCCCATCACAAACATGCAGGTAAGGGACAAGAGAGGGGCAGAGGGACCCCAAACACACAGCAGCTTGGTAAACCCGCACACCCAAAAGGGAACCTGTTTGAAAGCTTATTTTTTTGCCCACTTAAGTTTATGAGTGCCAGATGTACAGAATGGTTCTCAAAGGAGGTTACAGCAATATATTTTTGTTCAATGTTTTTGATCTCAAAGACGTATTGGAATATATGCACTCTGTACTTCAACCTTAAAATCTTCAGTATCCGATGCAATGGTGCTGGAGTTCATGCAAGCAGATAGGAAGATACCGAGGCAGATCTGTAAAATTAAAACTGATTGTAAAGCACTGCTTTTAATTTTTTTTATCATGGATTATCTTGGAATCTGTTCCATGCTCTAGCATGGCACGACATAGGGGTTGATTTTAACAAAAGAACTAATCTACAAAGTAGCAAGTAAGGAGCCCACCCTACTGGCCTTTCACTGTTGCAAACGCTTGCAGACACACACACAGTGCAGAATCTAAGCACAGAAGCAGTGATACGTAATGGGTGCTTGATAATCGAAGAATCTGCATTCATTAGGATCAAAGGAATCAACATCTGTAATGTTAAATGTAACAAGTCATTTAATTTGTTACTGTTTCTTTAAGAGAGTTCTGCCATGTCAGGAAGAGGGGACGGATGAATGGTCAAGAAAAAATGTGCAATATCCTGGAAAGTATTCCCCAGCAGCAGCGTACATGCAATAACGATATAATCTCTTCAACAGACACAGGTGCACAGGATATAATGAATGAAACCTTTTAAAGGCAGTGTCCTCGTAACTGAGGCCTAAAGATAATCATAATTATAACATTTTATTTTATTTTTGTTTCTGGGGGGGAGTTGTAATTTAAAAAAAGTAAAAAAAATGATTTGAAAAGCAATGTGTGGCAACCTACCTGCTGTTCAATTAGTGATGAAGACATCAGGATAGAAAGATCAATGTGTGGATATGAACTGATTCTGTGTCTGTTGATATAGACGGATGAGATATTTATTAGCAGCGAATGCTGGAGCATGCAGAACAGGGCCAGCAGCACACTGCTCCCCTCCCTTACACTGCCCTCCACAATAATGCTGTCCTAATGTGTTGAGGCAGTTTGTTAAATTGACAGCCCACGAGAGATAAGCTGACTCGCACTTCTCCGGACAGAGACTGACTGCGAGCCACAATGCAAAGCAGGGTCTGGTAGGAGAAGGCTTCTCAGCTACTTTACTTTTCCGAGATTAGTAACCCTTTCTTAGCTCTGTATGTTAACATGTGCCGAAAAAGAAACGTTGACCATAGACTGAGATTTCTGTATTGTAGTGATGTTCTGTCAGCTGTATTGTCATACAAGTAGGTTTTGATGTTTGAGGCCAAAGATTCCTGAACTTTATCTACACAAGGCATGTTTCAATATGTGGGTTTAGAGTTTTTAAAGTACTGACGAGACTTTAGCAAAATGTATGTTTCTGCCCTGTTCTCATGTATACTCAAAAAAGGAGTTACTTTTTGGGTTATATAACCATGTCCCAAACCCTTTTGAGTTTGCTGGAAAGACTATCTGTGGTGTTCTCTTCCAGTTTAAAGGCTAATCCAGCCAATCTAACCCTAGCAAAGCCCCTAGGTAAGCTTGTATTGAAGAGCAGAGTGGAAAAATCTGCTGGAATGTTTGTCATGTCTGCTCCGGCTGGCCTCAATTCTGAGTCGTTTGTGGAAAATCAGAGATAAATAAGGATAGCAAATGGATCTGTCAAGACAAGTTAGAAATCAGTCACAAAGTTGAAGTAGTGCAAAATCGTACAGCGGTTGTGCAATGTTTTATTGACTCATTTTTAAGAAAATTAGTTTTTCTGATTTATGAATTGTCATCATGGCACGTGTTTAATAAATTAGCACAGGCCTTTAATGACCTGGTCTCATTTAAATGCATATTTAAAGACTGCCGCAGGGTGTGTGAACCCTGAGGGAGCTTTGCAACCTGAACTCAGAACTGAAGAGCTAGCGCACCAGTTCTAATCTAACCTGCATGAACATAAACCCTAGCAACCTTGTGAGTGAGTGATACATAATTCCTTTAATGTTGCTCTGTTGGTAGTGTAGATGTACTGTAGGTACATGCATAGGCCACTGATCAAGCTGCATTGCAGCTGCGTATCTAAATAGTAAACTATATAGATACAGATTTATATAAATAAACCAGAAAAGTCTTGGAAGGACTAATATTCCCAGAGAGAAAAAGGTTACATTAGGTGGTGTGCTGTTGCTTTTTAAATACAATTCATAGTTTTAATAGATGTGACCATTACTGGAAGATGGCTGGTTTCATGACGGCTTGCTTGATGCAGACAGACTGATTAAACATTTAGGGGAAGAAAGTGTTGAAATGCTCTTGGGACAGAACACAGTCCTGCATTAACACTTGACCCTGTGAACTTGTGGATGGCAGCAAGGCAGGATTCTGGCCGTAGTTCCCTGCTGGGCAGTGAAAAGCTGTTGGAAGGCTTTTGTCCGCGAGAGAAAGCAGGCTGGTTGAATGGGAGGGCACAGCAGTTGTTCAGTAGGAGAGGCACACTGTGGCACTGCCCGGCTGCTGCTTGGTAAAAACATTGCAGCACAAAGGCTTTCTGTTGGCCTGCCCAGACCGTCCCCTCCACCTTCGTCTGCCAGCACTTTGCTTCTTGTGGGTTAACAGGCTCTCTTTAACCCCTGAAGAGGACAGACTTGTGGCGCACCAGAGCGGGTTTCTCTCTCTACTCGAGTGTCATTGAGTTTGTGTCAGCTGAATTCTACAGGCTTATTTGGCCTTGGGTGAAGTGTTTTTTTTTCAGTTTAGTTTTTTCTCTTACATTTTTAACTTTACACACACTCTCCCAATCCTGTTGGGACAGTATTTGAACACCAGCGTTTTCCTTATTAAATGCACTCCCCTCAGGCAAGTATCAGGACACCCTTGCTAGTGCATATTTATGTTTGGTCCCGGAAATAGAGACCAAAGGACACAGCCTTTTGTGACCACAGTGTTGCTATCTCACATCAGTGTTTACTATGACCCGGAATGAAAGGGAAGGACATATTCTTTGCTTGACAATTAAGTGGTTTTGAGCATCAACAACATACGGCTTTCATGGTCCCGATTTTTCCATTCGTAGTAATGCAGATTTTTTTATTTCTTTTCTTCAAGGTGATTTACCTCGGCACCTTCAGGTGATGATCAACCTTCTCCGATCAGAAGACAGAATTAAACTGGTAAGAAAAAAATGTTTTATTCCACAGACCAAGGGCACATCATTGGGGGGGATCATTATCTAAACTGCACCTTGACAAACAGTAGGGCTTACCATCCCAACTGGATAAACCCTTCTCTAGCTGCGTGTATTTAATTATAGGACGCAGTATATGTAGTAGGAGCGCTCCCACTGTGTTCCATGCCAGGGATATGCCAGGGAAAGCCAATGTGGTGTCGGGGAAGAAACGGGTCAGACCTGCACTAAATGAAGAGCTACTGCTTGTTTGTTTGAGTGAAGATATTCATGTCCTTCCCTCTGTCAGGCTGTGCGCTTGGAGAGTGCGTGGTCAGACCGGGTCAGGTACATGGTGGTTGTTTACAGCAACGGTCGCCAGGACACCGAGGAGAACATCCTGCTGGGCATGGACTTCACCAACAAGGAGAGGTACCCATGAATGCAGTCTCTCGGATAGACTGACACGCACACACGCACACACACACGCTCAAGTTTCTTATATCCAATTAAGTCAGGTTTTTTTTTTTTTTTTTTTTTTGCAAAATGCGTAAAAAAAATGTTACACTTGCTGATATGTTTTCCTGTTTTAATCATACATTTTGTTTTGTTGCTGGTTTTTTTGCAGTAAAAACTGCTCAATCGGAATGGTGCTGCCGCTGTGGAGTGACACCAAGATTCACCTGGATGGTGACGGGTAAGAAGTGTCTTCTGTTTGGGGGGGGGGACGCAGGGGGAATTGGGAAGTTGAGTTGCACTGTCGCTGCCTGTAACGTTGGTAGGCTACTTTTTAAGGTCTAGCTGATTTTCTCCACACCAGAGCACAATGAGACATCAAACGACTGTCCTGTGCTTTCTTTGACAGAGGTTTCAGTGTGACAACAGCGGGAAAGACACGCATCTTTAAACCAGTGTCGGTTCAAGCCATGTGGTAGGTAGCACTTTGTTTCAATTGCTTTAAACATTTACCAAACATAGAAATTGCCCAGTCTTTCCCTTACTGAGTTCTGAGCACAGAGGAGCATGTTTGCTCTGGCAGCCTGCATTGACTCAGGAAGATCGGAATTGCTGCTGAGCTCCTGCGCCATCTAGAGGTCTGCAGTGGTATGTGCCGATACTGTAGGTGCAGTATGCAGATCAATAGCAAATTGTTTACTTGCGATATAAAAACCAGGACATAGTTTAACCAAATGTCATACATAAGTCACCCTGTCTGTGTCAAGCCAGTTTATCCATGGGAATTTCTTTATGTAAACTCACTTTCCACATTGTGATTTGCTTGGATCGTGATCTTGAAGCTATGAAGAGTTGGGCCAGGTCAGGTCAAGCATATTAAGGTTGTCTATGAAAGCTTTAAAATCCTATCTAACTAACTAACTAACTAACCTATGTCTCTAATTCCATCGCGGCAGGTCAGCCCTGCAGATCCTGCACAAAGTCAGCGAGGTGTCCCGCCGGTACAACTACTTCCCAGGCGGGATGTCCCTGACCTGGACCGGGTTCTATGAGAGCTGCATCTCTTCCGATCAGAGCTGCATCAACGAGTGGAACACCATGCGGGACCTGGAGACCACGCGGCCAGACTCCCCAGCCTTGTTTGTGGATAAGTAAGTGCTGCAGTGCTGCTGCCTTTAACGCTTACCACAGAGACTCTCTCTCTCCTGTTGCTTTGCACATTTAATGTTTGTCTGCTGAAGAATCTGGGCACCGGCTAGCTTGCACCAATCGTTGTTTTCTCTTATCAGACCTACAGAGAGAGAGCGAACGGAGCGTCTTGTCAAAACCAAACTCAGGAGCATAATGATGTACAAAGATCTGGAGAATATAACCTCCAAAGAGGTAAGCGGTGAGAGTGGAGACAGCGGATCCTGTTGTGTCCCCTTTCACCTGCCCTTGGGCTCTGCAAAGCCTTTTACTCTAAAAGCAACAACTGCAGTAGGAAGGGGGACGAGAATAACTGCAGGTTGTCGGGGCTGTCAACAGCATTTTACACCTAGAGTACGATTTTTATTACAGTATCACTTTATTTAAAGGATTGCAAATACCTCTCTCTAAAATGCGTTATCGTAGAGCATTTCCTTCTGTGGTCCTGTGCTTGCTATATCCACTGTATATAGAGATCGCTTGTCTTCTCAGTGTTCCTCTGTGTCCCTCCCAGATCCGGACCGAGCTGGAGCAGCACATGAACTGCAACCTGAAGGAGTATAAAGAGTTTATCGACAACGAGATGCTGCTGATCCTGGGTCAGATGGACAAGGCTTCTCTGATCTTTGACCACCTCTATCTGGTACGTTCTACCCCAGGAATATACTGAACA
>NC_054591.1:582753-632753 GCF_017654505.1 Polyodon spathula
GGAATTCAGAGGAATTTTCAGCAGTTATTTTAAGGTGCAATAAAACCACAGCATGGATATCAAATCAGGACAACCCTTAGCCAGTAAAAACCAATGCACTTCCATGTGCTACCATACACAGTGTGTCCCTGGATTAAATACAACCAGCGCTTTCTAAACAGATTGCAATCTATAAAGTCTGCCTCTGTTGGCTGTTAGCGTTTCACTTTCTGTTTTTTTTTTGGTTTTTAATAAATGTTTTTCTATAATATTATATATATCTCTATTATATATATATATATATATATATATATATATATATATATATATATATATATATATATATATATATATATAATATATACACTATATGGGCTGTGATATTGCAATCCCTGGTGAAGCTAGAAACATAGACATGCAAACATGACCGGGGGGAAAGCAACAAATAAGGTGGGTTCTTGGGAAGTTTTGGTTTATCTTTATTATCATTTCTTTGGTATTTCTGGATGGCTCATGATGAAAACCATGCCAGCAGCTGCAAGATAAATCAAATAAACTTCTGAATCAGTCCAGGCTAAATCTTTTGTTAGTAACATCCAGATTTTTTATCGTAGCACCCTGCTCTTCAACATAAACTTGTAATGGGTGTAATATTAGTTTAGAAATCAGATCCAAGTTGTTTAGTTGTGAATAGAATTTAACAGGACAGCAAACACTTACCTTATTAGCAGAGTTAAGAGGAGGTATAAGAAGGAACTGTTCCAAGTGTCTCGATTCACACGCTTCTACTCTCTATTACCATGATTAATTGTCATCTGCAGTGACTGTCGGTTTGAAGCATGACTGGTTTAAAAGCATTACCTGCTTACACATACACAGGAAGCCTGACTACTTATCATTTCGCAGAAGCGAAGTTGAGGTCTGAGTTTTAAAAAATAAAAAAAAGTGCAAAGAAAAACACAGAAGCAGTTCTGCCTTTTCTGCGTATGAAGTAATGATGCAAAAAATTTATGCAAGTGTGAATTGGCTTGAACAGCGCAGGCAGTATGTTTATTAATTTATTGTTTCATTAATTTATTAACTAAAAAGCTCACATTTCAGAATAATTCAACATTAGGCATTTGTTTTTCGTTAGGCACAGGAAATGCACAAAGTTACATCCATAAACCATTACCTTCGCAATTCTATTCAATATAAACTAAGTTTTAGGGTTTAGATACAGTCTTCAGTAAACAATGCTTAAGCTGTGCTGTTGGATGGCAGTCATTCTGAGCGGTTCTGGGTTACATTGCTTCAATGCAGTTATCATTTCTCTCCTAAACTGGCTTTACCTGGCTTTGAGCTTGTCTGGATAACCCTAATTGCCAGGGCTAAACTGCCTTCCTCGCTCCATTCAAATCAGGTGACCTTTCAACTCTGCCAGTTCCTACTGTCAAATGCATTGAATCAAATGGAATGCAGGATTCTCTAACTGAAGCGCAAAGCAAGTTTGAACCAAAGAACAGGCAAGTTTAGAGAAGCATGTTGGAGCAACAGAACCCAGAACAATCTTATCAGAATGGTAACAAGCGCTATAAAATAATAAGGGAAATTACCAGCCTCATAGTCCAACCACTGGAAGCTCCTCTGGCTGTAACATGAGCGCTCGCTGCCTTGTCAATCTTGTGTGCTGCTGTTTAAATGCCTTGTAACAGCTGCTGGGAACCAGAAAATCTGTCCAGCCCTGTGACCCTGTTCGTAATTTAAAGAGAACCCCTGATTTACATGCAATTGAATAGATTTTGTGTTGAGTTAAATATTATTGAGTTTGAAGTAGTTTAAAAATGAAAAGACAAAGTTTAAATTATCTTAGAATCACTAAGAAGTATCACTCCCATGTCTCTGTATTTATAGCAGAGGGAGGCAAACATTAGAATTCAAACTGTAGGATTCTTCAGGATAACAATGGGACTTCCTGTAACTGCTCTTAACTGACATCTACATGAAGTCTAGATGAACAATCGATTAACTCGCGCAACAGTCTGTGCACGGTCAAGAGTAAAGCTCTTTGCCCTCAGAAGCTTGCTGAGTATTAGCGTGCTTGCTATTGTAAAGATAAGTGTAGAATTGAGGTTGTTTTTATTTGTGGCGTCATTAGCACTGACTGCACAATTCACTTGATCTGTATTTGCATTATTATTTATTTTAACAGCTCAGGTATCGTAGACTAATATTCCTTTAGTTTTTACATGCCCTTTGTCTTTATAACTGACTGTGGAGTATTCAATAAATTATTTGTGGCTTTTTGAATCGTAACCCAGTGCGCACACGAATGGAGGATCCTCATCGATCGTACAACTTCAAACTTTTTAATGGATTATGCCGGAAAACGATCCAAAGGTCTATAAGAGGCTGAAGAATATGAATCAAGTTTGTAGAATATTCAAGGCAGTTATTTTGATCAGTACGTGTGACAGACAGACCAGTAGAGGATGTCATTCGAAAGCAGCAGGAGAGGACATGACAACAAGACAGACAAATAGCTGTAGCATTTCTACCTTACTTAATGTCATGATAAATAAGATTAGCATTTACATACAACATAAAGTGAAGCACAACTAATAGAGGAATTAGTAGCGCTTATTGTATCCGGTAAAATATATAATTCATAATACATTTTTATAAATGACACACAGACTGAGATTACTTACCTTTTAGACATTAGAAAGAGGGGGCACGCTCTTGGCTTTTTGGTTGGTACAGTATATTTATTCCTCTTTAATGCTGAATAAAAATGATAGGGACATTCCTATTCTGTCTACAAATGAATCATTGTAGCATCACGAGGGACAGCAAGTGTAAATGAGGGACAGGCCCTGTTTAAACTCTGGGAGCACTAAAGATAAACTTCTTGCTGAAACGCTTATTTTAGAACTAAGATATAAAGAATCTTCTGATTTACTAGTTCTGACCGCAGTGTTATTTCCCTGATCAATGGCCTGGTGTATATCAGTTTTAAATGAAGGACTTCTAGAATGTTTCTACTTATTGACCCCTGATAGTTCTGGTGTGGATGAACCTCTCCTGGTTTAGGACTTGAATTTTGGTTATGTAGCTCGTTTTACAGTTTCCCCCTGCTCAAGATAAATTTGTGCTTTATCTGACAAATTATCTTTTCTCAACTAATAATTATATATTTCTCCCTTACCCAAAAACACACAAGACTGTAAAAAGCTTTTTGATTGGTGTTTTACAAGAGATGTTACAAATTAACCCATGACAATGCTTTTGTGAAACAACAGGCCCATTACAGGAAAGCAAACACACAAGCTGGCACCAATCCACTTTGCTCAGCTGGAAAGCAACATGGAGTTAATATGAGGCCAGTGCCCCACATCTCAGGACGGCATGAACCTGCTCACAGAGGCAAAAAGGGACAGGACTTAGAAATCTTTGCCAACATGGTGGCAGAACGGAAACGATCCTGACAGTAGCATGAAGCAACTCAGAGTGAAATTAAATTTAAGTGACTCTTCTTCACACTTCTCCATTTCTTACTTTCTTTCCAAAAAGCTTTCTGAAGCACCATACTTGGTCAGTCTACTGTTTTTAAATACCAGGCCACTTATGAGTAATCAATTACTCCTCTACCAATACAAACCAATCAAAAGAATGCATATATAAATGGGTGAATGGCATTACCCTTTCATTTACAAGGGTATCTCGGAGGAGTACTTGTATTGGACACACTGTTTAATAATATTACTCTCCTTTTTTGTGACACACGCTGAGGGTTTACACAACCACATTTCTTGTTCATTTAGTAAAACATACAGCCAAGGCAGACATGAAAGCGAGTGTCTCTGAGGGGGACGTTTCTCAACCTGGAATCTCACATCTCCTACCGCGTTGTTTAAAGAAATCATACAGATCCGCTTTCTTAAAACCAGACTGTGCTCTAAACTCTCAGTCTATTGTACTCTGTGTTCTACTATTTGTCTTTTTCGCATCCTGCTTTCTATTCCTCTACACTGATGATACAAGCTCAAATGTTTGTTCACCTGATTCTTATTTTTAATAAGAAAAAAAGATCTTTCAACTTTTGCAAAAAAAAAAAATTTTTAGCCGTATTTGCATCCCGAACAGACTTTGTGTAACTGTGACAGCATTTGGAATGGTTTGATGTGGTCTCTGCAAAGACAAGTAGACTGTGCCACTGGCTCCAGCTGGAATGATTCTCCAGCAGACCTTGTTGAACCTCAATTCCACGTGGGCTGCCTTTCCTGGGACACTGAACCACACACTGTGTAGCTCCCCCTCACAAGCTCTGAAATGCCGCCATCAAAGATCTGCAAAGGACTAATTAAGTAATGACTTCGGAAGAATGCGGCCCAGTGATTGAGTAATATACAGTAATTAATACCTGCCGCAGAGGCTGGAGCTTGAGATCCTGAACCAGTGTTTTTTTTTTTTTTTTTTTTTTTTTTGAGAAATGAAGCAGAGATAGCAAGCCTCATCATTATGATTATGTGCACTTTATTTATTGGTGCTTTATTTTATTGTAGTGTTTCTTTGGGTCCTGTACTCTTCCATAGAGGGAAAGTAGTTCCTTATCCCTTTTCTCTCTGTTCTCCTTGCAGAGTTGTACTTGGTACTTTACTTCCAGTTTCTGGTGATCAGATTGCAACTCTTCCAGCCATCGATATGTCATTTGTATTGAGCCATTTGGGGATTGGCTGCTGTTGGTCGCACTAACAATTTCAGGCAGGGAAAGAACATCTAAATAATGCTCTTTTCAGAATTGAGAAGCCCGTCAGTGACAACTTTCACTTGCTGCTTTTTGATATATGTTATCAGTGTAATGACCTGTACACTTAAAAGAAACAGGAATAAGATACTGAGACTTGAGGCATTAGTTTACAGGGTGTGGCAGACAGCTGGGGAGGGTGTGTGTGTGTGTGTAGAATAATGACCATGTGATTAGTACAAACTCTTAATAAAGACCATTTTAAAACAAAGCAGATCTGGATTTTTAGTTTCAGTTTTTCATACGGCACAGCTGTTTCCACTCAGTGTGTGATACAATGGAAACTTCAGCTCATAGTGTCTGTAACGCTTGCTGTAAATAACCACCACTTCCTCATGCTGTGACTCATCACCTTTGCCTGCAGCCCTCCTCTGGCTCCTTTGTCCTTTAAACTCTGGCACATGAAAGTCAAGATTTATGTGTAAACTTGAAGCTTTATGAAGAACTTTTACCCTAAAAGGGCCGTGGAATGTTGATCTATCCACTTACCAAGTGAAACAGACCCACATCACCACGAGGTTCACAGCATGTGAATCGGAGTCACAAAGCATTGTGCTTGATCAGTGGACACCAAGACAGCTTATTTTATTCATTGGAAGGAATTGACAGGACAACACAGAACACACAAAAACCCACACGCACTTCTCACTTTGTATTTATTTAGTAAATTCGATGAGTTCATGAAAATCGAAGATGTTTGGACAGAACACCAGTGTGACTATTATGAGCAGATTCCAATTTGTTTTAAAATACAGTTTGGCTTTTCAGTTCTCTCTTAAATCATCAATGCTGGGCAAGGAATTACATAAAAAAAAAAAAAAAACAACAGTCTGATCCCTCTGAAATTAACCATTTCCTTATAGACAAGAAACATTCTTTTAAAACAATATACCCCCTTTCAACCTACTTATCGTATTGCACTGAAACGACAGCCATCTCTCTATACTTAACATGTCCATCACCCACCTCTTCCACAACACAAGCATTACCCTTTTATTACTCTAATCCACAAAGACATCATGCATCTACTACCCCAACAGGGGTGAACAACTCTAATAAAATGACAGTTGGGTATTGTATAGCTGAGTTTAGTGGGACATACAGTTCTTAGGAGCAGGAACAGAGTTTGACATGCAGTCCAAAAAACTAAATAAAAGCAATTAAAATCCCCCCAACCCTTTCAGTTCCTTTACTCGCTTCCAGTATTGACTAAACAAATAGCTGCAATAAAAAACGACTTCGTGCCGAGCCATAGTTATTGGTTCTAGAACCCACAGGGTTCAAATCCTTGCTTCCTCCTCACATCCCACACCATGGCTGTAAACACCAAGCCAAAGGCATGCATGAAAAGCAGAGCACCGTGCACTCTCCTTCTACACTGTCACCCTTACAAGCTGAAGAGCGTCGTAACAGAGTGATCACAAGGGGAGAAGCGGTGCTCCACATTCTGATCCTCCCCGCTTGTTCTGCTGTTCTAAGTTTCACCCCCCTTGGAGGACAGCTTCACAATTTAAACTGAATTACATTCCTTTCCTTTTTGTGCACCCAGTCCCTCCTGCTCCTGCTCCACCCCCCCACCCCCCAACAACGTCACGTTTTAAGTTGAGACACAAGCCTGTATCATACCCATCATATTCCTGTTCTGTTCACCGCTTTATTATTCAGTCTATTGCAAAACCAGTACTATTGCAATACAAAAGCCCTGTTCTTTGTGCATGTATTGAATGCTATGCATCAAGCACAACGCAAAGTATATTTAGGCAGCTAAAACATGGTCACGGTATGTGGTTAATAATGTGTGCCTTACTTATTTCCTTATGTATATAAAATTGACCAAATGCAATCTGGGGGGAGGCTGTGAGTGTTCCCGTTTTAAAATGTCATCCACTCTCAATAACCTGCTATTTCTCTCACCAAGCAAAGTAACATTACACAAGCACTATTCTCTTCCATGTTGCAATAAGATAACACCTTCTGTTCAGGGGAGAAATAGAACACATTTGGACCAAAAAAATAAAAAACACCACCAAATCAGTTTAGTCATTTATCAAAATATAAAAACACCACACCACTCTTTCAGAGGATCAGTATTATTTTGTCTTCCTTTTTTAAATGCAATTCATCTGTATGATATACGGTCCCAGGTCTGGCTAAAGACCAGTCAGCAGCCTCCTCTTATATTAAACACATTTAAAAAGGCTCAGTAGAACAAATCTCATGGGTCAGAACTACTGGTAATTAGGATGGGCTATACCCAGGTCTCCTTTAAACACATTCTGAACAGAACACATTCCTGGGGGAATGGAGGGACTTTGCAGTTTGGATCAGTGCTGGTATTGTGTGTGTGTGTGTGTGTGTGTGTGTAACCCAAAGCAGAGAGGCGTGTGACTGGCTGAGCACCATCTCAGGGACCCTGATCAGTTTGCATGATGTCTACAGTGAGGGGTCTCAGACAAATACTTTGCAGATGAAACTAGAATATAAAAAAAAAAAAAACAACCATGAACACAACCACGACAATACGTTCTGTGTTAATGGCTTTCCTTCCAACCACATCTCCCTTAGAACAGATACTGCAATATACTCTCTCCTCCACCTTTCATGCAACAGCAAAACTAGCAGATTATGTTTTTTGGACAGTTTCGATTAAACCGATGATGCAGTAATAGATTGAGTCCAGTGGCCACCGACTATCAAAAAATAAAAAAAAGTCCAAAACAGAGAACTAGTTCACAGCTTGATCCCTCATTTAGATCAAATATTGTTGAACTGTTTTTTTGACATAATTCAACCCTAGGCTGAAACAGATGACCACCCCCCCCCCCCCCCCCCCCCCCCCCCCCCCCCCAAAAAAAAAGTTTATTTTAAAATGAGTTTGAAGACATTGTCGCCAGGAAGAGAAATAAAAACCCGATTACAGCTTTACAAGCATGAAAATCAGATACAGCCGACAGATTTATCAAGGAGAGAGGGAGAGGGGACAGGATATTTTACATTTGGATGTACATGTAGGACATCTACCCTGTTCTGATCAGCAAAAGCTCCCCTTCTTCCAATAGTTACAATACCATTTACAGTATCTGTTGTAAATATTAGATTCATGTTGTATGATGAGGGTCTTCATTCCCAATTGTAAAAAGGGTACATTGATCTGACCTTTAAAATAGGAGTTAAAATGCAATAGCTAAAAAAAAAAAAAAGAAGAATTCAGAAGACCACTGGCCTGGTTACCAGTTCTTTAGCCTTCACACCAGATCACACAGATGTGAAAGGAACATTTAAAATCAAACTTTTTTTTGGCAGATTTTATTTTGAATTAGATCTTACTAGCAAGTAAAGATCCCCCTGCAAGACTTTGCTAGCGATTTCCAGAGAAGCTGTTTGCCCAAAACAGGGAGGTAGGTCCCATTCTATGGAGACGACATGAAATGCAACATGCGATTGAAAAAACACATCTACGACAAAAGGTGTCCATGATGCATTGACGTGGCCTATTAGAGAAATGGCAAGAACACATTTACAGCTACAGCACAGACTCACCAGTGGATCCGTTAACCCCCCTGAAAACGACAGGGCAAAAGAAAACTCGACGATGAGGAGCTGAACAAAGTAACCCTTTCTACACAGCACTCTCATCTTATAAACATGCAATTTTTTTTTTTCTGGTTGACATTATAAAATCTTACTTGTATATTTAAACTTTTAATAGATTCATTCTGTATTAAAAGTCCACTTCTGCTCGGTTTTACTGAACACGGTCTGATTGCATTGTCTCCCAATTTGTGTTCATTGAATGCATAAAATAACCAAAAACACTGTCAAGGAGGTGTGTAAACAGAACTCCGTTTAGATTTGGCAACAAAAAATGAAGGGAAAAATGCAATACTGATGGATTACTACATATAAAACATTTGGGTATAACACAGTAAATACAAACTCGTCACGAACGAACATTTTCTTGGTCACAAATTAAAAAAAAAAAAAAAAAAAAACTATTTTTGAAGATTCTCTTGACAAGAAAAGGAGAGTCAAATTGCCACTTATTAAAACTTTCAATAAAAAGCTGGAATATCAATTGCGAGAATTTCTCTTTTCTCTGCGTATTAGTGGGGGTAAGAAAGTTCATATCGGAATGTGGTTTGGAATCATTGGTAGGTTACAGACCACAGGTGGCTCGCAGTCATCAAGATTGGCAGTGATGTGTCCTGCCCCCCTGGCGCAATCCTAGCCAATGAAACGTCCCAAAATAGCGACAGGTGCTGCCGGTCTTTAGATTGCAATCTTTGACATCTGCTCTTCTAGTTTGGCGACTCGCTTGTCTTGGCTGCCAATAAGGTCTTTAAGGGTTCTGATTTCTTTCAGGATCTCATCCAGCTTGGCTTCATTTTGCTGGTAAAGACAAGAAAGCATTTGTTTAATACACAGAAGTTCAGAGGATGCAAATTCAATCTTTCTCTCTCACCATTTACCTTATTTTTTCATTTCAAACTTTCAATAAAGTATATATATATATATAGATATCACTCACTATAAGTATATATATATATATATATATATATATATATATATATATATATATATATATATATAGTATATATTTCAAGCAAACCTGAAGTCAAGGAAATACCACAAAAAACTGAAAATTACCCAAACACTTTTTTTTTTTTTTTAAATGTAAAAAAATAAATAAATGAAGTCTGGTGTTCACAGCTTTGATGTGCTCAAGGATCTTATATCAATGTGTCTTTCATGTTTAAATAAGGCATCCAACCTGCACACAACCAGCAATTGCAATCAAGGTTGGCTCTATGGAAAAAGCCTTTAATAAAAATCAACAGCTGTGCTACTTTTAGCTGGGAAAGGGTTAAGATCAATTCTACCCTTCTGAACTAGCAGGACTGGTCACATTACATATGATGAAGGGACAGCGTTACAAACTGTACGTGGAGATTAAGGAGAGCTGGGTCTTTCCAAACTCGTTAATTGAAGTTCTTGAGGTGGGGCAAGCTGGTGAAACACTACAGTACAGTGCAGACCAGCTGCAGCGTCTTCCCTTCAATTCTCAAGCACAGCTATCGGGGTCAAAACATATGGGACACTATAAATCTATGTTGCAAATGTAGGATTTTCTGCTTCAGCCATATGAATGAACTTGCATCACAAGACTGGCTGGATCATAAAAACAGGGTAATGTACTGGAAGCAATTGCATTCCAACAAGAAAATGAGTCACATTACAGTAAAGTTAACACCAGATCAATACAGATGGAGTGCACAATCCGCAAATGCTGTTTACCACAAGTAATGGTATGTAGTTCTACCTTAGTGTACTGGAACTAGAAGGAAAAAACACAATGGTTAAATATCAAAACATTTTTGCTAGTGGACAGAATAAAGAGGTTTGGCTACACGTTGGCACAACCTGATGTCTTCATTTGAAATGGAGTGCTTCTCCAGCAGTAAAGCAGTGCCACACTTACTATGGAGGGCGTCGAGGACGCAGGCTTGTTCCCGGGGCCAGCGTTCTCAACCTTCTTTTTGACGGCCAGCTTGTTGTCCAGGAAATTCTTCTTGACCACCTTCAGGTCGCGGTTCTTGCCGGGGATGTAGCCGTGCTTCAGGGAGATGAGGATGGGGTCGGCGTTCTTGCCCTCGAACCAGTCCTCTGCCTCCAGGGCAGCGTCGGGGCCAGCCGTGTCGGGGTACAGGTCATCCTGGAACAGGTCAGACTGCAAGGAAGGGTAACAGCTGTGAACCAGCTTTAAATACGTGGGCCCTAAATGCACGCATGGGGAACAAACCTGTAACTAGCACAGTACTTCACATATATACACCACTGAAGGGATGTGCAAAAACCTTATTTCCAAGTCTTCTATTTTTGAAAGAACACACAACGCCTTGCTTTGTAGTCTATATAAATGGATAGCTTGGACGGTACAACAGGATCACCGTAGTATCCAAAAGGCTTCCACATACATGTACAGCAGAGAAGGGTTGTACCAGACAACTCTAGTCTGAATTTCCTGCTTACCTTCCTGGGTACAGTCATGATAATAGGTTCACACTTTCTCTCCTGCAGTTTATAAAACCTGAGTAAGAAGAAAAACAAGGATCAATCTAGTAACCAGACAGATCTGACATGCACAAAGTATCTCTACAGCTGTCCCTTCCTCTCCATGTCACTTAGTTGCTTGTTTAGAGCCCTTCTCCACCACGAAGGTTGACCGGATTTATAAACTACTGCTCATCAAAATGCTAACAATGACACGACTTCTGTTATGAAGAAGCATGCTTGAAACCGATCAATTAATTTCTGTCTCTTAAATTTCTGTGATTGAATACATGTCCAGTCGGTGTTTCCGTCATTAAAATGGCTTCTAAAAACTGTGACTCAAAACGGGACTGCGGTAGCTTTTCCTAGCCATCAAAGAATGCCTCTTGCATTTCATGGCTACTTCTCTGCAGGATTAAATACTTGTCATTTCTGAATTGGAGATGCTTCAGCAACCAGGGATTAGTGCTAGTGCAAGACTGCCCTCTAGGGGTTCGTGAATGTGTTCAGCAGTCAACAGGATGCAGGGGATCCCCGGGGTAGAAAAGAAAGCTGGAAAGTGCAGGGTTGGAATTTCTGTGGTTACCTGGAAATCTCACACTTGTTGACGTCCAGCCCTCTCTTTGGCATGTAGCCCATCCCTCTCTGAGGCTCCTTACTGCTGTAGGTGTTGAGGAAATGAACATAGGGGGTTTCTTCTGTCACTTCAAAGTAGCGAATGCTGCTATCCCCCTGTGGAAAACATTTGCAACACAATGTGAGAAAACAGATTAAAATACTCACTTTTTAGTTCTGTGTATCCACTGGAGCATGTACTGAAAAGAGCCTCATGTTTGGCTCATGCTGTGCTCCCATTTGCTGTATTGAACAGTACAGCAAGCTTTGCGGGTTTATTGCGATCATGTGTGAGCTATATATGGAGACAAATTCAAATAAAAACCTACACACACTGCTGCTATTGTGCACCACTTAGTGGCTGCTACTGTGCAAAACACTGTACACTAAGCTTCCATTTGGTTTCCAGTGGCAACCTAAAAAGGTCATTACACCTGGTACAGCATTAATTTAACCCCTTCAAGGCCTTTTGCACAATAACTAAGCCCTGCCTGAAACAAGTCAAGCTTGGACTCCATGCCCACAGTTAGCTGGGATGCCTGGCATTTGTATTCAGGAGACCTGACGGTATCCCCCCCAAAAAAAAATAAAAATCAGGGAACTTTCTGCATCACAGGAGGCATGAACGCACGATCCTAGTGAAGCTTTAATGTGTCACTGAGTAAAATCTTTAGTGTCCTCCATCACAGGAGGAATTCAGAAGATTGATTCATTTCACACACCATACTTTAACACTGATCATAAGATTTGTGTTGCAAAAACCCATACTGCAGTAAGTTTTTATTTTGTAAAACAAAGCAGCAGTTATATCCATCACACTTGATAGCAAACGAATCAAAAGGTAAGATCAGGGAGTATGAAGGGAAGTCGTCCCTCTGAATTTCTTTAATTTGGGATTGCTTCCCGCTGAAGCAGTGGGGTTACTCCTCGGTCATGTTGGTGAAAGGAAAAGGACTTCAGTTTCAACGTATAGAAAGTTTTTCCAGTCTAGGCATGTCTAAATATATCAATATTCCAGATCTGAACCAGAGGGGCTTGTCTGTTGCGCACACACACCTGGCATGATCCTGTTTCACAAGGAGAGCAGGTTATTGCTTAAGGTAGAGCTAAGGAAAGGTCATGTGTGCGTGATGAAGCATTACAGTTTTGCACACTTTCTGTGTCATGTGTTGTATCGGAGTGAAAGGAAAGTTTTTCTAACAAATGTTTTTTAAACCTCATTCCATTTAGAAAAACTTCCTCAACCACACGTGCCAACAGGTAGTTCAAGCAATCATACACCACATGCTAAAAAACAAACAAACAAAAACTCTACAGCAGGCAGTTCTCAGAAATCCTGTTACGCTGTCAACACAAAATGTGCTGCATGCAAGTGTAAAAAAAGGACTGATTGAGCTAACACTAAAGCAGTAACTGCTTTAATTTAATTCCTAATAAAAAAAATGACCCAATCTTAAGGAGTTGTTGCTATTTTAGACATTTTAAATAACGATGACTGGTCAGAAAATGGAAAATAAAATCTGTTCATTTTAAAGCCTTTCCTTAGCTTGACCTCAAGGCATATCATCTGTGATCAGGAACACAGCAGCAACACAAGCTGATCCCTTACCTTACCACATAGGTAAACCACGTTGGTGTCTGGGTCATAGAAGGGAAGGAGCACTCCATTGCTGCTGTCCAACTCATGCAGTGCAATCGGTTCATCCATGTTTTGCTGCAAGACATTTTAACATTGGTTTCATCATAACTGTACAGGTTTAGCTCAAACTGGTGTAAAAATACATCTGCCAACCATCTCCTCCCCATCCTATTCCACATATGCAGTGCTACAGTTGAAGGGGGGGGTAGGGGGGCTGGAGAACAGCTTGGAAAGGATGCTTTCTAGAGCCCAGCTTGCTGGTTCTCACCGGGTTCCAGAGTGCGACCTGTCGCTCGCTCATGCGGCTGAATCCTGTGGTGAAGATTTTCCCGTCGGAGAGGAAGATGGCTCTCATGGGGCGGGCTCCTTCGTGGGCTTTGTCTTTCTCCTGCATCAAGAGGAGGCAAATCAGCTCAATGAAGTACAAAGCTAGGGCACAAGGCAATCAATGCACGAGTCACTTGCTCATCTGGGACCCCAGGTTAGAATCCAGCACCACTACAACTTAACTATATTAATTCTATTTCTTTAGTTGCCATTAGGAGGCCTAATAAAAGTCAAAAAAAAAAAAAACCACACAACAGCAAAACATTAAAAACGCAATGTGAAATTAAATTTCACCAATACCTACACAGCACTAACGGGTTGAGTGGGGGAAGCTTTAAAAAAAAAAAAAAAACAACATCAAGGGGACTCACAACAGTGATTTTCTCCTTCCTGGGGTCAATGACCCGGATTTTCTTGTCTTTGGAGGTTGTGCAGATCAGGCTGCCGTTGTGGTTCCAGCACACGCTGTAGATCATGTCCTGGTGCATGTCTTCCAGATTGATCATGGCTTCCCCGGTGCCCACATTCCACACAATGATCAAATTGTCACAACCTGGACAATGGGGGAAGACGGACAACAAAACAAATGAGGCAAGTCAGCAACACATCTTGCTCACAATGTAGAATATCCAATCATAACAAAAAACGGTCATGCAGAGAAGTTCAAGAGATCGCCTTCAGCAGCCGAGCCAGGAGCCTGTACCTATACTGACAGTGTGGAAAATGCGCTTGTATCCATGAAAGTTGTATTCCACACAAATTAAAAGTGTGTTAGTCTGTTTGTAAGGCGGTTTAAATGAAACAGCTGAATAGCAATAAGCAAGACCACGCTCAGGCCGAGTACAAGAACACAGGACGCGTTTGAAGGTTACCGGTATAGCCAGCTGATGAAATCTCTTGGGTAGCTTTCTGGCCATTATGCTACACAGAGATATATCATTGAAATCCCAGTCTGGCAACTTGCACAGCACTATCAGAGAGGCAGTAGAAGACCCACCAGCGCTGAGGAGGACGTTGCGTGCGGTGGGGTGCCACGACACAATGCCCACTCTCTTGGAATGACCCTCCAGAACCACGGCCGGCTCGGACAAGGGGAGCGCAAGGCCGTTTTCAGGGATCTGCCACACCTGCAACAGAGAAACCAGGACTAGGCTCAGCACTGACAGCACATACTAGTCATGGGTGTTACTGCAGCAGCATCCATTTCATGTCTCAGCCTCCAAGGTGAAGCACATTAAACTTGTGTACTTGCTCTCAACATTTCCAGGATTGCCCGAGCAGAATTACAGGTTCAACCTCGATAACTCACAAATCAGTCAAACTGCTTTAAAAACCACAGTCCTTGTATTAACAGTTTCAAATAGCCGATGTACTGTGCAGTACTGTTTCAGTGAAGCTGCAATCATGATAAACTGCAGTTCCAAAGAGAACCTGTAGGTGGCATAACAGAACTGCTTATTAAACTAATGTAGCTATGAATAATGGTTTACATTACAGCTGGATTCAAAACAGGAATAAAAAAAAAATAGGAAATACATTCTGCATAATTAAGTCTTAGAGAACTAAAAGTATCTTTACTGCAGACTTTGAGGAAGTGTCAGACAAAAGGGCCCCATTTTGATCTTTCACTTTTGAGGAACTTTGGGTTGCTCAACAAAACCTTGATCTGTTCCATTTGCTAAAACGTACTGTAGTACAGTACAAGTATCAGCAATATTGTGCAATACTGTGGCCAAAATCACTGCACCTTTAAGAGATACGGTCACTCGTCAATTCTCTCTGCCCAGGTTTAGTCCAGGAGGTAGGATCAAACCATCTGGCAGTAGCATCCCTCCCTCCTTTCTGAAACCCTCATACCTTCCACGGTTCTGTCATTCACAGCTTCACAGCTTCCAGGCCAAATAAGGCAAAATCCGCTGAAAACTGGTGTTCCAATAAATTCCACAAGAAAGAAAGTGACCCAATAAACTGCGATTGCTGTGTGCTACATGCAAGGAACGAGCTACACCTGCAGGGTCATATCTCTGGAAATCTGTCAGTCAGTCTTCCATCGAATTACCCACTAAAGAAAGCATTAATGAAACTAAAAAAAAAAAAAGGAGGGGGTTTACATTAACATTTGAGTGGAAGGTCAAAAACAGGTGCAAGTTTGATGTCATTTTACAATGTACCAGTGTACTGTGGCTGGAATTCTGAAGAGAAATGGAGGGAGAGGGGGGGTGAGGCAAAAACAGTAATGAAAATCAACAAAATGTGGAGTTGAACTGGGGTTTCACAGAACATGGGAAGAATGGTATGCGTTCAGCCTGTATTGTCAGAGTGATTTGTGGCTGAGCTCCGCGTGTGAAACTGCAGACTCGCAGTGCTGACGCTCCGGCAGAGGGAATTCTAAACAGGTGACGACACTGCCAGTGAAACAAACAGGAGGAAGAATTCAGCACAACTACTGGCTGCAGACACAGGCGCGCCTGCCAAGCACGGATCTGACCACACACCAGCACCATCACACAAACACACTACTAAAGACCCTTTACACCAATGCACACTCACAATATTTCATTCTATCTATTGAAGGCTGCAAATGACACTATTTAATGTAATGTTAATGCTCTGAGCACCAGCCTACATAGCATGTATACACAGAAACAAAAAGCAAAACGCATTCGCTCACATACCATGACGGTGCAGTCCTCCGATCCACTGGCAATGACTTGATCATTGTGTGGACACCAGTCAATGTCCAACACAGGTCCCGTGTGGCCACATACTGTAGGGTAGGATTTGTCAATTCGACCAGTCTACAAGAGAAGAAGAAAGGAAAAAAAACAACAAATCAATTCAGAAGATATGTAGCTCTAACCAAGAGCTAGAATACACTCCACACAGAACAGGCATGACCTACACAGTTCAACCTGTATGCAAGACATGCACTGCAGGGCTGAATATGAATTATTGGGTTGCCTTTGAGCTGGGCTGCTCGTTTACACAAAGGCACTGCACCCCATGCTGGGGGCAGGGTTCTTACAGAAGACATGCAGGATGAACGCATCACAGCGAAGCCTTTTCCAGATATGCCAAGCATTCTGAGACCCTTGGGCTTTTGTTATATGGTTTGCCAGCACACAAGCATTTCAGCATTCAATAGTTTGTATAAAGGTCACCTGGAATGCTGTAACAGATTCAACATTAACAGAATTTCTCTCCTTTAATTTTAAAAGGTATTTTGAAGGGGTACCATTTAAAAAAAGTTTAATTTAATATAATTACACAATAAAATTACAGCTTGTTCAAAATTAAAACTAAACTATTCTGGTTTTCATACTATATTCTATGCTATAATTTTGAATATTCTTTCAAAATTCAAACCATGTTCATCCAGGCATTAACAAAGCAACACATGTAATTGCAAACTTGCCCCATCAAGAGAGAGAACTCCCGACTGATTTTATAGCTCATGCCTTTCGATGAAATGAAATGTTTCAAACAGAGGCTTATTCCCCATCCCCCCCCATTCAGCTGCTGCACGATGACATCAGCCAGCCAGAAGGCAGTTCCTGACCCTTGACCTCTGCAGAGGGTCAGGTGACCCCAACAACATCACTGAAATTAGATTAATAGGAAGAGGGCCCTTCTTTCCCTGGCCAATTCCATTAGCCACAAAATACTTCACTGGAGCCTGACATCTCTAAAGCCTGTCATCAGAACAGGGCTGTCCTCGTTTGTACAACTGCCTGACCAACAGAGTTTTGTTTCATGCAAGGGTGTTTGAGAGCAAGGTAGGACACATTACTGTGTGCTGCAAGTAATCTAGTAGGGTGTTTGGGCATGCATATTGGTACCATTCATCCAATCACAATTTTTTTAAAAGGAATGATGAAGTAATTAACCAAGGGAATTGGACACAAGCACCAGTGAACCGTATTGGAGCTCTTACTGTATGGAAGATACTATTTAAAACTACAGAGCCCTGCAACTTTACCACTCTTACTTTTGTATGTTAGGCATTGATGCTATGCTAGACAGACCCACTTCTGGTGAGATCAGTATTTACCAATTCAGTGGTCTGCAGGCAAGCCATCTACTTGCAACACTATACAATAAATACAAAATGAAAAACAAAAGTTAAGTTTTTGTTCACTATATAAAAAAAAAAGGTGACTGGAAAAGGAGTCTTGAATGAAGAAGCTTTTAAAAAATCACAGCAACCAGGAGACAGGCGGCCTATAACCCACAAAGCAGCCACGCTGTTCACAGCACTACAGTCACTACCACACCAGCACGACTTTTTTCAAGGCGTGGAAGCCACAGATCGACTCGGATCAGCACTGGACTCAGGGATCTACATTACACCCTTTGTGTCTGTGTACAAGAGCAAGTCTAGTAAAAAGGGCAACACATTTTTGTGGCTTTGGTTACTAAACAAAGACGACAATCAAATCGCAGCATTTCTTACATCACAAAGAACAGGCGCAGATGACTGTAGAGCCTGATGTAATCAATGTGGCTTTGCATTTGTTTTTCATAACTTCACATTTGTTTGGTCTGTATCTACCAAAACATGCCACTGAGTTTTACAAGGAAAAACTAAATTAGTCATTCAGAGTCTTTTGTCTAACTTCCTTTGAGAATTATTGCTGTCGCTCGAGGAAATGACTCAATGTCCTGAACGTTTGTGAACATGAAAATGAACATTGAAAATGTTTAAAAACACAACTCTGTGTGTGTGTGTGTGTGTGTGTGCGCGTGCACAATTTGAGTAACACAACCTCTCTACCTTTATTACCCACAGTACTATCACATGTTGCAATATAGCCAACACCTAACAATTCAGGAGTCTAAAAATGACATTTAGTGTACATGGTAGAACAAGCTTTAAAACATGGGCGGGTTACAAGATCAGAGCTCAAAGTCCAACAATAAAATAAAAACACACCCACACAACTATCTAAATTTGAAGTAAAAGAGACGACGTGTGGGGGTTAAGGAAATAATGTCTAAGTGAAAAAAAAAAAAATCAATTTCTGTACCTTGCTGTATATGAAATTGTGGGGCGGGGGGGGACCCACAAACACCACACCCCTTGGATTGGCAGCAAAAATTGATTTTAAAAAAAAAAAGGGGGAGTGCTGAGGGCAGACTTCCCAAAACTAATCTGCATCACAAAACCACCTTGCAGTTCAGCACTACTGCTGATGTCTGCTCAGGAGAGGAGCCCGAGTGAGTCAGGACTAGGAGAGGTGCATTGGTGGAGAATACCACAGCACCCTGCAGCACGCCCCACACCCCACCGTGCTATAGTCCGTGCCATTGTCCCTCACGCAAGTCAACTTTTTTTGGTTGCTAGTGTCTCTGGACGCCTAGCCCATCCCCCAGCAGTTTGGAAAGGCTGCTGTGTTTTTAGGCAGTTCTGCTTCAAGGCCTGTTCAGTGCAATTCTATTATGCAAATGAAGTGGCTGGGATCCAGTAGCGATGCCCCAGATTTTAAACTGCAGCCTGGGCATTGCCCATTCCCCTTGCTGGTAGTAACTGCAGCCTGGGCATTGCCCATTCCCCTTGCTGGTAGTAACTGCAGCCTGGGCATTGCCCATTCCCCTTGCTGGTAGTAACTGCAGCCTGGGCATTGCCCATTCCCCTTGCTGGTAGTAACTGCAGCCTGGGCATTGCCCATTCCCCTTGCTGGTAGTAACTGCAGCCTGGGCACTGCCCATTCCCCTTGCTGGTAGTAACTGCAGCGTGGGCATTCTAACTGAAACTTGTGCACTGCACATTCCCCCTGCTGGGAGTGGGATCACATTTGAAAGGAGGACGTGTAAAAGACCTTGGAGGAAGCCTGGAGTAAACAGGACACCAGCTAATCTCTTTGACCGAATGTACAGAAAACCTCTGCTTTAGGACTGCTGCTCTTTAGATTTGAAGGATTTTGTTCCAGCAGTTACTTTTCATGTATTCAATTAGGGCTGTGTGGCTGGTCTGGCCATACATACAATATACATATGAAAATAAAACTCATGTAGATTTAAATACAGCAGTATTTACTGGACAAGGAAATTCAAATTAAGCAGGACAGAAAAGTAGCTCATGTTTGATGCACATGTTTCTTTGAGGTTTCAAAAGGAGGGATAACCACAGCATCAATGCAGATTTTGAAACGGTGGGTTGCTATTTATTTTCATTATATTGCTGTGCGATTATTGGTCTTTTTTTCAAAAGGGCAGAGCATGCCTGGAAGACACAACTAACACTTAATTACCAGACCAATACATACAGGCTACAGCAGTGTAAAGCAGGTGGACAATTAGTGCTCAGCCCCAGATGGTCATAAACTGCACTGTGTTATGCTGGAAATAACAGGCCATAATACAGACATTTACCATTCACTCATGGCCATGATAATTAGCCATTAGTCAACCTCTCAGCTGTGCAAGGCATCCAGAACGAATGCTGAAGAGCCAGAGACGCAATATCATTCCTGCTGGGGATACAGCTGTGTGATCAACCCCAGGGTCAGGCCCTAAAGGCAGGGTTCATTACGTGTTTGCTTAGTATTTTATAGCATGGGGACAAGAGCTGCAGCAGAGTATAAAGAACTCCACGGGACAGACCACAAATGTTAAAAGCAATTTGATACCCAGACCTGGCCCAAAGCATCCCAGCAGAATTGCAGCTTACTTTCAAGAGAAAAAGAAGTCTGTGCATTAAAAGCTCTAGAACCATGAATGCAGAAGACCCCCGGCTCTGTGTGTGTGTGTGTGTGTGTGTGTGTGGGGTGTGGGGTGTGTGGGGGGGGGGGGGGGGGGGGGGGGGGGATCGCTGGTTCACTTCCAGCCTGCGGCCCGATACGTTGGTGCCCTGACTGATCTCAAATTTACTGCTGCTGCTCGCCAGGAGGGGTTAAGGCTTAAAACCATCAATTTAGGCAAGTCCAGCTCTTTCACACAGTGATTAAGCGGATGGCTGTGGGGGGGGGGTCACTGTTTCACCCCCCAGCATCAGCCCTGCTTCACTTGGTTTGGTTCAATCCTTTGTTTCTGGGAAGCCTCACAGGTAAGGGACTATGAGGCCTCTTCCCCATTGCTACCCAGCAAGCTTGTGAGAACACAAACACTGTGCGTAACAAAGACTAAAATCGCTGGGATTCAGTTTCACAGGCGCGCTGTAGCAGTCTTGTGAAAGCACCGATCGCCGGGATTCAGTTTCACAGGCTCGCTGTACCAGTTGTGAAGCTTTCTGGCAAATTTCAGATAATGGTTGACTTTAACAGATCACAGCAGAACCTGATGAAGCAGATTTAAAAACAAAACAAAACAACACACACACACACACACACACACACACACACACACACACATTGTGCTTTACAGCATGCCAGGCCACCAGGCTTCTGCAAATTTGTGAGCAAATTCTTCCACAAACCACACTGTGTGCGATTATGTTCTGGCACAGGAAAGCGAGAGAGAGTGAACACTGTGGATCAGCCCTTCCAGGGCTATTAAGAGCTGTGTGTTTACATTCAGGATCTACAATCAATTCCATGGGTGGAAAATAATAAGATTCCAACTAGGCTTGGAAAGACTATCATTTAACAGTGCTGTTCTCCAATTGGGAAATTCAGTGAAAATGATAGAAGAAAAAAATAAACAAACAAACAAAAACAGACCACAAGCAGACAGTATATTATCTATAATGTATACCTGGACAACAGAGAATTCCATATACCTCAAGCGCCAAAACTTTATTGGATTCTCCCTGGTGTCAATGTTACTGACAGACGCCGGCACTACCAGCGTCTCCAGGGACATCAAGGAGAGCAAATGAAGTTCAACACAATTCACCCACTTCTGCCTTGCAACATGCTGCAATTAGTTTGAGGTCTAACGAGCCATCATTAAATCCGCCGACAGACGAGGCTCCTGGATGAACACAATGACACAAATCTGTGAAGCTGTGCAGGAGACCATAGCTATTCTGCAGGGAAACCATTTCTCATTAGCCAACACAATTCTCAAAAAATCAGAGACAAAAATGCCAAACAGTCTAGAAAACAAAAGATTAAAATAAAATCCAGCGCTTACAATCTTAGGATAAATGCACGTACTATAAAATTCACAAAAAAACATCTAATAACTGTCAAATCAGTGTGGTGAACAGCTGGTAATATAACTGTAGGCAGAGGAAGATTTCTGCAATGCTGCACATAAGAACAATGCCTGGGACGCACCAGCTGTGTAACTGCACCGCGCCCTCCCAGACATTGCAGTACATTCACTTTCCACCGGGGGCTTTCCTGCACCTAATCTCACAGCTGGGTGTGGCTGCAGCATGTGGAAATCTCCTGGGGTCAGACGTACAGTTTAGGACAGTAGCAGAGCTGGAATTCATGTCAGGTTCCCAGCCTGAAACTACAGAAGCATGACACACCACTTCCACTTGATTAAGAATGTCCAAGGCACACATCAGCACCACGGAGTCGCCCATGCTAGAATATACAGTAGCATCCATTTCAATTAAAAAAAAAAATGACATGAAGCACGTGTGGATAATTCCACTCAGATCTGCAGCTCTCTGGAAAAGCACACTTCCCTGTGAACACTAAATGTTTTAGGTGCATCAATAAGCTTCCAAACACAGCTACAGCTGAAGTGCTAGCCAGCTAGCTGAATCTACAGTATTTTTGGACCTGGCGCATGAAACACATTAAAGATACACTTGAACTGGTTGGTGTGTCAACACACTGAATAAACATTAAAAAAGGCAAAAAAAATAAATTAAAAATAAAGCTGCATGAATTGCCTTGAAACAAATCCCAGAAAGACATCTGTCTTATTGCAGCAGCAGCAGCAAAAATATACAATGTGAGATTCTACTCGGAGGGGCATAACCTTAAATGTTTTGGTGCGAAGCTCACTGCTCCAACCTTGAAAATTGCAAGAAAAGAAACTAGAAAAACTACAACAGTATCAAGTTCGGAAGGCACCGTGCCATCTGTGCTACAGGAGCCAAGCGCTCACTTGAAATGGCTTTAAAACAGCTATCCATCACGGCAGGGCTATCGCTACGCAACCTGCACAAAACAAAAACTCTGCTGCAGCATGAAGTCCAAGTGCTTCATATTTGAACAATTAAATTGCAAATTGCAAAATTCTATCCCTGCCGGCTTCAGTTAAGCAGACCACAGTCTGAAAAGCTAATTTTACACAATGGAATTAAATCGCTTGTATACCTGTAGCAATATATTTTCAATCTCTAACCATCTATGTTCCAGCACAGCAGCAGGTCCTAGGCTTGCTGAAAATGTTCCACACAGCAAAGCCCAGAGGATTGAGGAAGATCGGGACGCCCTGTCACCATGTGACCTCCTGGTAACAACACCACAAACTGTAATGGAAAATTCCACTTCCTCAATCTTTGTGCCCGCCTCGTGGCAAAAGTGAACAGCTTCACAGGGCATGGTCAACTCAGCAGCAGCTGCAGGCAGACTTCCTCCTAGCTATGCAGCTTGCTTTTGTTGTTGGGCCAAAAAAAAAAAAAAAAAAAAAGAGAGAATCTCTCCAACCGGTTTCAGCGACTTGAAGTGTAAAAGTATGCCAGCTAAAAGTAAAGGAAGCAAGTGTGTTCAGACAAAAACAGGCTACAGCACTACAGCACATGGCACATGAACATTCAACTTCATCATTCTAGCTCTGCAACTTCCTATTCTACGCTTGAACTTGACGTACCCTCTTCAGAGCAAGCATTTCTCATGTGCATCTCTATTTTTGTCCCACAACACACTAAAGTATCACAGCAGTGAGAGGACTGGGACAGGTCGGCACCATCTCCAGTGCTATACAATGCTCACACCAGCAATACACACTACAGGTTTCTGTGGCACCAGAGGGGAGTAGAGTTCATGAAGTCTCCTATGCAGTGGGAACAGTACATTCCAGTTTAGCATGCATGTGCAGATAAAGAATCGGTCTACTCAAACATCAGCTCCTTTGTATTATTCATTTGAGAAGAAAGGTCACAGTGTATGGTGGCACAAAGCTTCCAAACAGCCTCCCAGCTCATTTTAAAATGTGTCCAATTATAATAAAAAACAAATGCAATTATATTTCACTGCTGGCAACGTGCTGTTCAAATAAACCTTGTAAAATCTGTCAAAACCAGGAGAAGGGAAGCATGTATATCTAACACTTCATTCAACAGAGTGCAAAAACCATGCATGTATGTTCTGTAGAGGTTAGAATCCAGCAGCTGAAATGAGGATGTAACACTGGACTCTTTGAAATGCTGCTTTTTACACTTTCCTCCTTGTGCAGTAACCACACCTCCCAGAATCCACTGGGCCCCAGCCCTTCTCACAGCCAATGGCGGCGCAGGGAGGAAACGGCTCTGGAAAGCTGACAGGCGAGAGCTCTGAATGGCCATATATGGTAAAATCTTCTGTCAGCAGGGCTCTCCAGTGTAGCAGCAGGCCATTTGAATACAGATTGGGGAGAATCAAGCAGCACTCAGGGAGGGGACACAATAGAGACACAGCAGCACATCTCAGGGGCTGGGGCTTGTATAGTTAGGCGTCTGCCAACATCCCCAGGCAGGAGCCGAAGCATCGGTTATGTACCCTTGCCTCCTCACTTTTGCCTTAAGAAAAATCCAAATTTTAATCTTCATAACAGCAGCAGAAAGCAGAATAGGAGATCAGTACTGTACGCATAAGCAAATCTGATCTGCCTTAGGGGAAAAAAAAAAAAAAAAAAAAAAAAAAAAAACACACAGTCATCCACCATAGCATTCAATGTTTCTACTGCAGCTCAGTGCAGTGGGTATAATAATGGGCAGCTTTTAAAAAAAAAAAAAAAAAAAAAAAAAAAAAAACAGCTGACCTGTTCATACATTGTGTGGTTGGTTTCCATTGAACAACCACTGCAGCCTGAAAAGGATTACTGGAACCACAGACTGCAATGCATTCTGCACCACACATGCCCTTTCTTCCCACCCCACCCCCCCAATATGATAAATGAGTCAGAATGCAGCAAACAGAGGCACCTGACAATACACGATTACACACAGGCACCTGATGACCTTCTCTTATTCCATTATCCTGTTCCACCGTTGGATTACAAGGAGCCTTTACAATACAGCCTTGACTCATACCGATTGTGGCATGCTCCTACACCCCAAATCAAGAGACCAGGCCAGATGAGACAGCCGCCTCACTCACCAATAACACACCACTGTGTGGAAACAGCGGCAGAACATGGCGATTTTAAAAAGGCCGAACAAAGGCTTCTGCTGAATGCTACATGGCAAGGCTGGTTATCAGGTCTTGCAACACAGTGCCCAATTCCTCTTTATTGTGCAACACTCTGTACACAGAGGAGTGCATTGCGAGAAACAGAACTGAAGCTTTATTTATTTATTTTTAAGCAATTTAAAATAGTTACTTTTGCAAATGCCTACAAACAAAACCTGTACTGGTAACCCAAACCCAAACCAAGCCTGTACTAGTATCCCAAAATACAACAATCTCACCGCAGGGAAGCCCAACAAAAAAGCTCAATGAACTGGCTTAAGAACAAAGGCATGTGCAATAAGGAACTTCCACAAGCTTCTCTTGCTAGGGGTTAGGGACAAGGAGGCTCAGATGTTACACTAACAGAAGGTGCTGGACCTACAGTAAATGACAGAACAAAATCAAAGACGAGTTCTGAGCATCCAAGAACACATTTAAAAAAGGAACACAAGTGAGTGCCCTGCTTTGAGGAGAGGGTGGTTGCATTGAAAATGTACAGCACTAACATTAGACCGTCCATTCCTCCCCTTCCTGAACCTGCTCTGCTATACTAATTAAAATCTCCTTCGCATGGAGGAAGGAATACTGCAAGTCCCTAATGAGCATTATCTTCAGCTTCCACATGCTTACTCAAAGAATGCGCTTGTGAGGTCATCTGACCCAACTAGCAGCAGCACTTTATCTACAGCACACAGGCAGAGGAGCAGATTCTTGGCAGGAAAGCAATACAAAACGAGACTTTTAACCGAACAGCAAAAGGTACATATGCAGTGCAACTTACACACTATGATAGGCGCCTCATGATCTATCATTGTGTTCAAGGACATACCAGCTCTCTATAAAAAAAAAAAAAAGAGCAAACAGTATCCTAAAACAAGACTTTACACTGCCTCTAGATTAGATCCCTTTAATTGACACATGATTGAGAACCAACTATCTTCACTCTGTCACCTCCCCTCCAAAGCATTTCAAGAATCTCTATTCTGTGTAATACATTTTAATAACCTATGAAGATATGTAACTTATTAAAAAGACAACAGTCTGTTTAAATCATCTCTATTGTGAGTTTTGTTTTTTTTTGCTGCAGATGATCCACGACACGCAGGTTAAAAGGCAAGTTGTATCTCATTGTGTTTTTCCCCCAGTTTACACGCTGTATTACATTTGTAAGACACACATGCTAAAACCTTCCGTGACAAGACTCACTACCAGAGACGCACGGTCATGGGAGCAGGGATTAGGTGCAGCGGTGTCACACGATCTAAAAACTGACCGTAATACAGGTCAAAAATAAATAAATAAAATACAAAATGAGAATTTTAAAATAAGGATGCTGTCATTTTGTCCTGGCAGTTTCAGTAAATACACTGTGTGCGTGTAATTTATTTATTTATTTTTTTAATACATTTTTTCATACATTTCATGTTTTTTTTTTGTTTTTTTTGCACACAGTAAACGAAATAAGGCAATTTAGGGGTGGACTCATCTTGCACAGCAGACTGCTGTCCGTTTCCTGCAGCATTACACATTTCTGTTAAGGAAATCCCACAGTTCAGGCTCCTCTTGTTAAGGCTGCCACTCGTATGCAACAAGCGATTATGCCGGGTTCGTTACAGTGTTCACAAGGGATATTATCCACATTTATAATCAATGGGTAAAGCATTCAAAACTTAGGATTGGTATGAACGCAAAGCTACACAGACTATTCAAGTAAGAAAAACAGTAAGCTTAAAGTTAATCTGACTTTATGCGTTCCCTGACTGGCAACGTTTATACTAGAAATAAAGGTTTAGTTTCCCCCCCTCAATCCAACAGCTACCCATGTGAACAAACTACACAGCAGATGAGAGGAAACTCTTTGAAAATACAGCCCTTTCAGATGAGCAATCTCAGCAACAAACAAAGCATGCAGCCCTGTTTAAAAGTAGAGGCTTTGGCTTGGCCATGTTGAAAACGTGCCCAAGGCCACGCAAGCAGCTGTAGATCAGGAACGAGACATTAGACTCAGTCCATACACAATTCAGTTTGGTGGCAGCGAGCTGGGGAATGAGAATGGTGCTGTGCTGTGTAAAGAGCCCGTGCTTACCTTGTGCAAAGGGAGTACCAGGAAGGCGCCGCCGCCACTGGCCTCAATGATTATGGCAACGAATTTGGGGTTGACTGCGCAGAAGGAGCTGTCCCAGGTGACCCGCGAGACCCGGATGTCATCGTAACACTGGTCGTTCTTCACCGCCTGGCCAAAGACATGACGGAATTTGCTCTGTCGCACAACGCGCCTGAACATATCTGCAGGGGAGAGACAGGGGTGAGACACAAGCGCTGCACAGCCAACACAAAAGGTGCATCTTACACACGTGCCAAACGAGGGGGGGCTATAAAATTCACATGGACACTTTGCACTGTTGACAAAAAAAAAAAACTGGAATCCCAATAAGCAATAAGATTCTGCAGTGCATCCACCACCACTGGTCATAGGTGCAGTGATGTAATTCACAGCACCAAGTAGCATTGCAAAGCAGCCAATCTAGAGGCAACAACTGAATAACTGTAAGGGCAAGCAAAACAGGCTTGTACAACCTGCATTCAGACAGTACAGTAGCCCTTTCATGAATCAATATGCAGTACTTCTAGAGAGTTGGAATTTGATAGAGAATGCCTGGATGCTTTCATTTGGGATGATGAACAAAGCAGTGCAGGATCTGAAACTAGCTATACGGGTACATTTACTGTAGTACTACAGCTGCTTATTACTTAGATGCTTTTATCCAAAATAAGTTTCCTATTTATGCATAGAGTCACTTATAATAGTGACCTTGGTTTTATGTTTCACCCGAAGGACAGAGCACAAGAAGGTTTAGTGACTTGCTCAGGGTCATACACAGTGAGACCGCTGCTGGATTTGAACCTGGAACTTCCTGGTAACAAGCCCCCTTCTTGAACCACTGAACCACCAAGTGTCCTTATAGTGGAAGCATTATAAAAGAACACTAACGGACAGCCACAAGTTGGTTAATTCGTTCTCAGTTGTTTTTATTCACTCAGAGAAAATAGCTTGTTAAAAACAGACTAGGATTCACATTCTGCAGTGTATTATTAATTAGTTTGCGAAAGAGCTAGCCACAGGAATTAAGTGAAGGCAATTGTACACGTACAATACTGCCCCATTATAGACGGTTCAAACACTACCACAGTAGGAGTTTATGTTAATGTACGCCCACATAGAAAGCAATAAGGTACAAGTTCTCAGTTCAATGTAAAAATACACACCCCATTTAATACGCAACCTTTAATGAAACTTTTTTGGAAATAATTCTGCCCTTCCCATATTGCATCAGCTGTTTTTCCCTGCTTTAAAAAAAAAAAAAAAAAAAAGGTTTGGTCACATCCCTACTAGAATAAAACACACTAAAAACAAAAGAGTTATTTAAGTTTACTGCCATAGCCATAAAACAGAATTTATGACTTTCAGCTTCAACAGGGGGAGGCGCTGGCTTAGTCAGCTTCAGCAGGCCTGCTTTGCAAAGCATATGGTCACAAGCAAATACTGTACACACACATAGAGGCATGCAAAAAGAGCACAGGACCGACTGGAACAAAGCAGGGACTTCAACTATTTAAAAAGGGACATGCGGAACATTTTCAGTCCGGTGCACAACTTCCCCTGAAGATCAGCTGGAAACAACAGGAGTGGCTGCAGCTTCTCATACAAGGAGTTCTGTCAGTCTGATGATGGGCCATTTGGCAAACACCGCGAAAATACTAGACAAATTAACCACAGGAATGAATCTTTAAAAAATGAACATAGAAAGAGCTGTGGCTCTTGGAAAGTGGAGGCGTATCGGTTTATTGATTGCATGATCTGCTCACCTCAAACCAGGACACAGTTTAAAACTCACTTTCTCTTTAGTCATGGATATTTGATTAATTCAATAAGGGAGTTACAAAGTTGTGCGCAAACATCACATCCTTCTTGCTGGAGTTGCTCACACAGCAGACCCAGCCAGTCCTCATACACAGACCGTGCCAAGCAAACGCAGCGAGTCCTCACAGACTCCAAGCAGCAGGAACAATGAATGGGACAGAGCTGAATATTGTAGAACTGCTTGTCTTCACACACTACTACAGTAGCAGAAGATTTAAATAAAAACAGTCAAGACAATGTGCTTTAAAACAAGAGACAGCTACTCTAAAACCACTAGCCACCAACTGCCTCAGTCCCAGAGCTCCATAAGAGCGCTTGAGCACCTGCACTCCAATGCTGTACAACCCAAACAGCTCACTTCTAGATATCAAAACATCCGTTTTAAAAAGACTGTGCATCAAGGACAAGGAGATTAGAGCTATGGAGTTTTCCCTTTGAGTTCAAGCCTTAGCTCAGGCACCTGTATCCCTCCACACTTTAGGGAGTGCCCTCTCTCATTCCAGGAAGCACGACATTAACCACATGCAAACTGAGACAGAGAACGAGAGGACATGAGACGCTGCTCCAGCCAGCATGAACATCCCTCCCTTCTTCCTGTTCAGGGTGCCCTTCCAATTCAGGGCTCAAGCAGACAGGCTTTACTGGAGGGGGGGGGGGGGTTGCAGTCAGTTTACGCTGCAGGAAACATATCCTGCAGAGGGAGACCGGACAGGAAAGCCCTGGAAATGAGCAGAGAATCTTTCTCTGGCATACGGAGGTGACAGATTCCCTTCCCAGTCACTCAACTAAAACGAACGGCTTCCAGCGAGAGTGAAGCGACCGGTTTGGGGTTCATTCATTCAGCCACAGCGAGCCACCTAGCAGGAGGACTAGAAGTGCTGTTGATCTGGGAGTCTTATCCGTGGCTATCTGTTTAAGCCATGCTGCTTTCCTGTCTTACAGAATGGCATCCCTGCAGGCTAAAGGTTTCCAAACAGACTCTCTGGCTCCAGCACAGTTGTGAACTACAACAGTTACAGAATCTGGAGGTCACCCAAATAAAATACCCACTCCTCTAGTGCAGGCCACTGTGGTGCAAAACAGACTGAAAATTCTGATCCCTACAGCCTGGAATTCTCTCAAAGTGAGTCAGTTCATACCCTGCATTATAAATGGCAATAAATAAATAAATACAGGAGTGTAGCATTTATTGTAGTTAACCAATAACAATGTGCTGCTTTTTATCACTCTGCTTCATATCTTGTGCATGGCAGGATCATAAAACCAGAATGCTTTTTTTCTACCATGAAACCAAAATGTCCAATTTAGGATTAGCTTTCATTTTTACTGCCATTACTATGAGTTTTGAACTTCCCATCACTGGTAATTACACCTGTTCTCAATTGCCCTCTGGAAAGCTGTGCAAAGGGGTGTTACTGCAAAGACTATTAAGCAAATTCCCCAGACTATCCCTCCCAATGCCTCACTTGGGTAGCTAGGCAGGCAAGTACTGTAGGTTGCCTTCTTTTGCCAGGCTACATAACAATCGTCAAGTAAGTGAGAATGGCAAATGGCAGTGACAATTTAAAAAGCACACAAGTGGAGACAACCAAAAAGGAAACATATCTATCCAGTTCTGTACAGTATGAAAGGTATTGAGCCTGCTGGACTACAGCATGTTTACAGAGGTTCTTTGCTAGGGGGCAAGTCAAACAACAGAACAGTTAAAAAAGACTTAATCTTAAAGTTACACAATAAATCAGGGCTTTAGCTACAAAAAGACAGAATTGTGGGTTGTGGGGAGGGAATTGCCCATTAAAACCAACAGATAACACTACTGTTCCATGTTGTGAAGTGCGTACAAATGCAGCTATTTAAAACCTGCTAAATATGCTATGAGAACACTTCCATCCAGAACCAGGGCTGGATTTCTAGGAGGGTGGATTCCTTAAATGGAAATGTAACAGGAAATGTTAAAGAAAATAAAACAAAACACTGCTGTTTCCAGGGAAACCTAATTAATCCCACCCCTGGACTCAGCAGCAGGGCAGAGTCAGTATAGCGACTGTATCTTAGAACGGATTAGCACAGAAAAAAATGCAACAATTTATTAATGTATCGCAAATCTTACCGGGAAAGGAATCTGTCTAAGTCACGGTAACACTTTACTGCACATTCCCATGTTCTGCAGGACAAAGAAGAGCAAACGCTTCAAAGCACTGTATGGATTTGTTATCGAGGGGCAGGGCTGGGTTGCAGAGAATAGTCAGTGCTCTTTGAGAATTAATCAAGTGAAACACTTCAGCCTATTACTTTTAGTATCGAACCTACTTTCTAGTTTGCTTGCAGCACACCACAGTCTGATAAAAGCTGAAATATTGAGTTAAAAGCAGCAGAACTAGGAGCAAAGTTAAGCAGATGAACTACATTACCACAACATGCTGAAAAGCATCAGGTCCATCTGCTTTCACTTATTAAAAAAGAAAAAGGAGACATCTTCAGCAAATAGAGGGCACATTAAAAAGATGCCACATCAAACATCTTTCTCTATACTGCAATCATGGAAATCACCCACAGCCGGCCCACAGATGTCTGCTCTACCGCGGGGCACTTCTGCAAATGCTATTAAAAGAAAAAGTAGCTGGGACAGAATTCGAAGATTGCTTAACGCTAGGCGCCATGTCAGAACCGGTCTCTCTTTTGGCTGACACACTATCACTTCTCTGGAAGTGTTTGCAGACTGTGTGGGAGCACAGCTCCGAGATCCACATTACACACAGTGCGATTAGCAAGCTCCACATTCTGATCAGGAAGTTCAATAAAGTGCACCGGTATCCACCCCCCTTAACTTACACCAGCGATCGCCAGCAGGAGCAGCCACGCATCACAGCCACGCATCACAGCCACGCATCACAGCCTCGATAAAGCACCAATTGCTCCTGGCTGAGATGGCCGTAATTAATATCACTGGGGGATTAGTAGGATATCGAAGGAATCAGAGCATGACTTAGCTGAAGGGGTGAAAGTGACAGGAAGCTCAATCATTAGATAACAAAAGGCAAAAGATTCTTAAGCGTCCAAATTATTTGACAAAACAGAAGATTTCAAATGAAATTACATTACGAGAATGTGTAACACTGTGCGGAGGAGACCAGGACAATATAATTATGAATGCTAGCAGCTTCATTCAAGAAAGTCTTGGCACAAAGACAAACATTACAGCAACTCACTGAATAGATTCCATCAAGGCTTGTACAAAGTCTTTTACAGCTGGATGGGACCAAGGAGGTTCTTTCAAGAGCTGTCCACAGTCCCACAGGGAGTCTGGCTCCCTGCCCTCTCAAAACAGCTACAGCACCACAACACAGTAAACTTCTTAGAAAATAAAACTTGCTTGGATCTGGCAATGGGCTGGATTGTTCCTTTATTTTAAAAAAGGAACAAAGATAAGGAAAGGTGGTTCACTTGACTCCTAGCCCCCCCAAAACAGGGAACTACACGTGTAGACAATGTGCTCCAGACTTGCAGTCTTTTGAAGTTAACAATGCAGATGTGTGCAACACCAGGAAGCCTACTAATGATGCACACAGAACGCAGCTTCTGAAGACCGTGCGAGACGAACCTATAAGTCAACAATTCACATATAGTGGTCGTGCTTGCAGTACAACAAAGGGTTTCTGCTGAAAGCTGACCCACAATCTTCTTCCATTTCACTTCAAATTAGAATGCCTCGATTTAGTGTGTTTACATCAGACTGTTGGATCAGGAAGCAAATGGTGTTTTCAGACTGATTTTACTAGAAACGGGCACATTGACTTCTAACGCAACAACCTTTACAACCAGCGTTTGTGGCAGAACATCTTTGAATTAGCATAAAGTAAAATAGCATGTCAAATCCTAGGGACCGACCTACAGTAAAAAGGCATCCTGCCAAGTCTCCTGTCAAATCAGACAGCGATACCACACTTCTATTTCTACGAGCCTTTGTTTCAAGCAGGTGAAAATCTGAACCCGTCTGGCGAATCTGCCTTACTTCAAAGGATAATCTAAAAAATGGGATTGTACACGTAATGCCAAGGGTAATAAGAGCCATGTGGAGTACAGTGTGTTTCCATGAGATCCCTGTGGCAAACCGCGTTAGAGAGACGCGCGTGAAAACATAACGCAAACTGTTTATTGACCAAGACCACAAAAAAAGAACATTAAGAAACTAAAGCAAAAATTATACAATTTGAACTAATTACCATTCGAGGTATATACCAGAAAACAACTCCAATACCAAGTTGGTTTCTAGATGAAGCACCCATTCACACAGCTCGTATGGTGTACTAGTACTACAGTCACGCCACTGTCATTTTTAGTGACTGCAACACAGTGCAGAAGTTGGATTTAAAATATGTTTTGAAATGTAGGATTATTATATCCAGGTGATTTATGGGAGATTCTGAGTAAATCCTTCTACAGAGGTGGACTTTACGTATAAAGCCATGCTCACAATAGTCAATTAAAAAGTACAGTTGAATAGCAATATATCCTCTGTCCTCAACACAATCTCTCTTCCTCTACAGCACACCCTCCATCAGAGCAGGATCTGGGTTCTCATCTCTCCTGGAAGCAAGACTCTCCTCCTTTCCCTTTAGCGGTGAATTCCGGCCTGGTCTTCTGGGCAGGAACCCAGAACTGACAAATGGGACAAGCACAGAAACTCAAAAACTACAAATCAATGAGGCTGGTCTTAAACGTTCTGCGAGAAAATCCAGCAAGTCAACCTCCCACTCACCACCTGTTACACTCACAGAAATCAAATCCAAGTGCCATTACAGAGATCAAGACGCAGTTTTAACACTTTCCAAAAACAGGCCTTGCAACAACTACAAGAGGGCTTCTTCAACAGTCTGCTGTAGTGCAGCGCTATACTTCAAACGACACGAGACAAATCCTATTAGAATGATTTCCATCACAGTCCTAGAACAGTATAGAGGGGTGCTGAAGTTCAGACTGCTTACAAGAGCTGTCCAGGCAGTGAAAAGGTCTCTCTCCAGTCTGTACAGTGGGTACACAGCAATTAGACTGCTGTACAAGATCCAAGCAATCACGCAGGACAAACCAGTTAACTGAAACAGCACATTCTTTAAGGCCTGATTGCTCATCATGGTGGCACACACACAGAAACAACAGCTTCTTATCTTTGATGCCAGCAGATCTCAGCGACAGCTCATGCATGACTCACTCCCAGCATGTCGTTTATCCCATTGGCAGTGAAGAGCTATTTATAAACCAGTCTTAGAGAAAAGCAATAGGTTGTCTACTGCCAGACAGGTGGATTATTCCAGCTACACATCTGACCCAGTGCACCATTCTGTTCCACATGGGCACAAAAACAGCAGTCAGGATTTGGATGGAATCACTCAAAAGCAAACAAGCCTAGAATTCATATCTGTCATTTAACATTGCAACAAACAGAAATACAAGCATTGCTCAGTACATTGCTCCGTTCAGGATCAGAAAACGTTGTGGAACGTGAACCCAGAAATGCCTATTATTGCAACAATAGAAAAGGAGAGAGCAGATTTCAACTGCAGTAGCATTACTTTACATGGACATTCATTTATGCACCTGCCAGTTCTGAACAGAGGCACATGCGCTCATCTGTTACTCAAGAAGTAAACCTAACTGGGCGTTTGCAATCAGAGACTGGTCAAATCACAGAAGAGGGAAGGTAATGAAAAACAAAAAGACCCATCAGCAGAGTTTGCCTCTGGGCCAGTAACACACAGCTATTTACAAGAGCAGGAGAAGCCAACTTGATGCCCGCTGGCTTTCGTAGACTGCATTCTTCAGTGCTACTGAGGTGACACACATTTTATTTAGTTATTTGTTGATAAAGCAGTTTGGATTTTTTACAATTGACTTGTTTGCTCATTTTCTTTCCAATTCAGTTTGTTTACAGTTCATCTTCAGTAAAAAGCTACATCAGGTTCATTTGTATGATAATATTACAGCATTGGATAACATAATGTGGCAGGTCCTCACAAGCAGAAAAATACCATCATAGGTGTGGGCTTGCTTGTGTTTGACCCTGTGAGTGCACTTGCTTGATTCACGCCTCTGAGTCCTGCCAAGTCACTCACACAGCACTTAAAGATTTCCCCTTGGCCTGATCCAGACAGATCCTCTCAAACTAGATGTCCTTATCTATCAGTCTGATCTCTCAACACACACAGGCACTCCCACACCATGGGAGGAGGGCAAGGCAAATCCCAGCCTGACTGCTGCACACAGTACTTGAATAAACAGATAAGCAAGGAATATAAAAAAATAAAAGAACTGTCCGGATTCCTGTATCCAGTATTCCCTAGCACTGCACTACCATTGGCTATTAGACTATACCCCCAGTTTCTATCTACCAGCCCACAAGACCCCAATGTAGAGATGCTTCTCATCGTATGCTCCCAAACCATGGTACACAATACCCCAAGTAAAGCATGTCATGAGGACACAGTTAAGAAGTTCAAGTCAAGTCTCGGGTCATCAGTTTCACCCTGGCTTTTATGGACTTCCAGTCTCTAGTTGGAAAGTGCTTAGAGATGCTCATCTGACCATTCACCCCTGGGTGACATTTTATAACGTGATACTTTGCACTGTGGTAACTTGTAGCAAATGTAAGTCACCCTTGATAATGGCATCTGCTAAGAAATTAATACTAAAGTTACATTGAAGAGAACATAGTTCAAGCAAGCAAGCAAGGAAAAGACTCTAGATGGCCAATAGCAGCCCTTTTCATAACTATCCCACATTGTCATTTTCCTTTTCACTAGTCCTTCTACATTTTCAACACCTTCCATTCATCAGCACCCTACTGTTTCAATCCAGGCTGCACAAGTGATTTGCCATTTAAGGTCATATAGTTTAGCTGGTCAGCAGATGCCCACAGCATTGAAAGAGACAACAGTGTGAAATGAACTTGTGCAGTGCATCTCTTCCGTTACCTCAAAGTGAACTCCTGAAAACATTTTCAGGTCAACACGTCTGTGGCTTTAAATCAAGACTGGTAATGTTTAAACACGAGGCTCAAAACCACTTTGTTGTAATTCAGCACAGACAACTTTGTCCCAGGTAAAATGAACCACTTAAAATTAAAATGTACTTCTGTCACTAACTTTGAATTGAGGAGCCAAACTCAGTGTGTAGATCCCTTTAAATCCAGCAATGCAGAAACCTATCCAGGAAAATCCCTCAAGAGCCATTTAAAGCAGGACTTGCATTAACAGGTCAGAGATTGAGAAATGCATTTCAAGATGGAGAACATAATCAGGCTGTTAACCTGAATCAAGGCTTGTGTTTCTTTGTTTTCTTTAAACCTTGCCCTGTAGAAGTACAGTATAGCGAGCAGCCATAAGCAAATGCTTAGCAGACAGCAGCACATGTGCTTTTGGGTTGGGGAGCTGTGTGGGTTTGTTTCTTCAACGAAAGTTACCCTCAATCCACACTTGTTTCTATAGGGATATTTCTCTTCGAGACACCTACACTGTTTCCATCAGTGCAGGCTTCATTACATACATGACGTGACCTTTTTTTCTAAATGCTGACTTGTACAGCTGACTATTCTCTTGCAATAGCATTTTACTGCAAGTCTAGATCTGACCACGATCAATGCAATACATCTCCCACCGATATCATCTAAGCAGGCTCCATCAGAATAGAGACTGAGCAGATCTTCATAGGCAAACATTATTCAGGCAGACAGCGCAGAACAAGAAAAGTGGCAGTTGTTTGGAATAAGTGTTGGGAGAATAGAGATTCAAACTGCTCTCCCTTTTTTTAGGGTTAGTAGTAGGAAGAGATCTATTCATGAACGACGATGCCAGGTAGACTAAACAAAGAAACAAAACAGTGCCTCGCTTTGAGGCTGTAGGCTAATAAAAATAGTGCAAGCACATGAGGAGACCAGGAGGTCATGTGCAATTTAAAAGAAAACAGTAATTTGAACAGCAGTGGTTCTGGAATACATATCATATCCAGACAACCACTGCAAAAGCCATAGTAAAGATTATTGTTATTGGAATTGCAACACAATCTTAATGTTCAAAGCAAAAAATGAGCAGCACACAGCCAGTCCCAAAGACGGAGCAGCACACAGCCAGTCCCAAAGACCGAGCAGCACACAGCCAGTCCCATAGACTGAGCAGCACACAGCCAGTCCCATAGACTGCTGAACACAAGTGTTTTGTTATTGGGAGTTTCCCCTGTAGGTTTTTCAAAAGCCTGCCTTGTTCAAGCGCATCTGGAAATCCCATTGCATTATATCATTTCTAAGAATACGGAGACAAAAAATCCAGAACGAACAAAAAAACTGTGGTGGAATTCTATACATATTCCACGGCATACAATGACAGGTGCAGCCCTTTGAATGCTTCATTATACAAAATCTTTATTTCTACCTAACGGCCTCGTCAATAAGCTTGTCGGATGGCGCTCCTAATAAACAGACCATAGTAATAATGATGGGCTGCTCCGGGTCAGCAGCAATCGCGCTTGAGTGAGGCGTTTGATATTCCAGGCACACAACAAATTGGAGGAAACAAACATCCACACACCCGCAGCAAAAACACGCTTTTCTTTATTAGCGATGCAATTGTTCTTGAGCTCCTGTGCCTAGCAGCACAATACCATTTAATTTAGTCTGTTTATTTAAGAATTACTGCTCCCACAACGCTTCGCATTGGTATCGAGTCTAGCGATACCCCTCCGTTCCTAGACGAGTCTCCAGATCAGCATTAGCTGAATAAACACAAATGTATGAGGGAAGGTGCTCTTTTTTACATAAATAAAAGCTTTTACGATCCGTGTAAAACGCGCCGGTGCATTTTGCTTGGCCTAACAGATTTTACCATTAATAATAAATCATTTTATATAATGCCATTACAGCAACGTTTTCGATTTGGCGGTCATGCGCGCTGTCCTTTGTGAACACACTGGTTCTTTTCGTAACTGCTTATCCCGAAAGGAAAACAGCATTTACAGGCCATACGCGTCTAGTGTATTCCTCTTCTGCTTCCTGCTTTTTAGAGTTTCCTAATGAACCATGCCTCTTGCTCCAATAAATCGCTGCAAGTTACTGTTTAGATCATACGACAGTGTGACACTCCCCGGCATAGCTGGAAGATGCAAGATCAGAAATGCATGTAGCCCCAAGGCGGTTCCATTACATAAGCGTTCTTTCTGCTGGGTGTGAGAATGCAGCTATATTAAAGCACACCCACCTAAACAAACATTAAATCATGAGCTCGCCTAAAAGAGAGTCCTCTGCCTTGCTAACACGATATGAAAAGGGGGAAACAGTGACATCATGCCTGTATTATTCAATGTACAGTGCTAACCACTAGACAGCCTTAGGTTACAAACTGCGTACTGTACTTAAATTTAAATAAGCGATCTAGCTTACAAAAAATACCATGTTCACGCATTCATTAATTCTACTAGTTAGACCGTAAACGACCAGTTAAATTTTTACGGTACAACACACACACACAAAGTCAATGCACACATCTCGCATGCTGGTCACGCATTCCACATTGCACAGGACTCGCAGCTCCATTCAACAATGCGGAATGTCTTCAACTCAACGCTTCTAACATCTCCCACACAAACGACCAACCCGAGCTAGCACGCCATGAGCATTAGCCTCTCTCTTTAAAATAAATCACTTACTCTAGGAAAATAAACCGACTGGAAACGTTGCAAATTCCCTTGTCTACGTGAACGAATCTCTGCCAAAAAATGATGGAAAAAACCCCCCAAAAAAGACACAAGGTTCGGCTAATCTTCACTAGATTCACAAAAACCGATAGTAGGTATCTGCCTTAAATTAACCGATCCATTCAATGTACACCCTCCACTACTACGACACATTTGCTAAACTAAAACGGGTATATTTCCCCGTTAAATAAACCGTTTCCACCAAACGATCTGGATCTCAGTCATACTGAATGTAATAACGCGACAGCATCCCTTCATTTCTATCAAAACCTAGCATACAGAACAGCCTCCCAGGCGCGCACACTAAAATGGCTTCACAACAGGAGTCAAACCTTACCTGGTTGCGTGCAATAATGGTCCCTGCCAAGAGTTTTTTATAAATTTAAAATCATATAACTTCCCCCCAGCACCGCTCTTCTCTACTCTCTGCCTCCCTGCCGCACTAACTGCTCGCTCGCCTTTTCTTTTCTCTCCGGATCACTAATGCCGGAAGCAACGCCCTGCCTGCTGCCCGCCCCCGACTACCCTTTGCCGAAATCCGATTGGCATGAATGGGACATACAGTTAACTGGCCAATCATAATTTATCGGGATTTGGAGCCCTGTGGTTTGGGGAACTGGTGTATGAGCATGGATGGGCTTTGCAAACACGTAAGCCCTTTGTAGTGCTAGTTCAGAATGAGAGTTAGCGTGCAATGCAGTTTATTTCCATCGCCCTGCAGACATGACGGCCATCACAATTCAGTGGTTATGACACACTCTCTGCAAAACGAGGTGTCTCTAAATATAGCAGTATACATTTCACCTGAAAAATCATTTTAAGGACATGCTTGTTTAGTTCATGTCGGTCAAGAAAACGTTACTAAGGAAGGAAGTTGAAACCACCTTTGGGGGAATGCAAACAAACGGGAAAGTGAATAAGGCCCGTGTTCAAGGTATAGCCTTTGTAAACCACGAAAGAGTACATTAAACAGCAACCCAGAAAATAACTGTCTCTCAGACGACTCCCTCACTTCGTTCCTGTTGATTTTTCCAGTCCCAGACTGAGCAGTGTGTGGGACTCCTCAGACTGACCCAGCCCAGCCCAGCCTGGCCCAGCCTGGGTCTCTCCTGGTCATTTATATGCCCTGGCAGCCACGCAAACAGCAGTTTCGTTTCCGGAGTGGGCCTGAAATGTGTATTTATATAATGACTCACTGCAATCTGTCATGCCAGATTAAGTAAAAGTGTCCTACTTCTTTTTTGCAACTATCTTCAACCAAGCAATTTTTCTTTTTATTCTGCATAATGCAAATACATCCCAACAGCCACTCTGAAGGTCTTACAGGCTAGATGTAAAGTGTGCTGTTTTAAACTTAGCGTGTGGTCAGATAGCAATCTCTTTGAGGGCATTAAAATGCAACTTTAAAATTGCCAGCAGTGAAACTCCAATACCATCTTACTGGTCAGCCTGTGCAATGACTTGTATGGGTCTCTATCCCTTGATCTCACTTTTTCTATATTGATTTGCAGTGATTATAATTATGTATTTATCTGAGGGATAATTACATATTTTAACTTGTGTTTTATTTGTTTTATTTATTTATTTTTTATTTTCATTGCACATTACTCAAGTCTGAAGGTTTTAGAGACAATGAATCTGGAATGAGGGACTGGTGTATATTTTTACCATGAAAAATACTGTTGTCTATATTTTCAATTGCACGCTACACAGCCCAGACAACCAACCACCCCAGGCCACAGTGGAAAACAAAACTACTGCAGCATAAACCCTAAAGCAAACCCTCGCTCTTCAATAGCAATTTCATCGGAATGACACGTCTTTGCTGACATGTACATAAAGTATTTTTTGCCAGTGGCGTTTTTCACTGTTATTAACAGTTTGCAGCTAAGTGAGTACACAAATTAAATCAAAGATGAATCTGTAATCCATTTAAATGCCTGCTTCATTGGAATATACAGACCAGACCAGTTATATCAGCTCAATCAATCGCTCATGGCTTCATGCAATGGCTTCTATTAATAATTTGCAAGGGGCAAATGCAACTTTAATTGAGGGTGCCATCTGCTCCGACTGAGAAAATCTACCCAGATTGCAAATTCCTTAAAGTCCTTAAACAAGGCAATTAGGCACCTGCATGAAATGAATAGGCATTCAAAATGCATTACCTTGAACTGCATATGCTGGACTGTGTATTATACATGTTGCAATACATACAGAGCAGTCCCTCGCATCTCTGATTAATTTAACTGATTGGCTTGAACATGACTTAGACCTTCTAACTGTACCCTAACTCAAACACAATGCCCATTCTGTAGCATTGCTTTCTCTAACCACTTGGAAAGTGCAAATGGCTGAATGCTATGGCTGCTATTCAATTATTTTGTTTCCAATATTGCTTTTCCATAGCAAACTACTTGCATAGCAAACAGCATTTAAATTGTCCCATTATGTAACTGCAGCATTTACTTTAACCAGGTGGCCAGCGTTACTGTTAAACCAATGGGTCAGAATCTCAAAGTTTTTTACTCCAAACTGTTATAAGAACTATGAAAAGAACTCTTAACTAAAGCTGTTAAATTAAGTGTTATATTTGATAACTTATTTAACACATACCCTGTATCATACTTCTAGATGCATGTAAACGAATGTGTTTCACATTTACACACACGGTTAATAGGCAGCGAGCAGCTTGCTTGGAAGAGCCACAGGGCTCTTACAGCAGTTACCAAAACACTGAGAAAAAAAATTGGGTTAGCTCTGTTCCCACACGCGGGTGCATCAGCAGGCCAGGGTATTTGGTTTCCTCACGCCTTGTGAGTTTTGTTATTCACTTGGTTAAGATCGGTATCGACCTCTCCCTGTGCAAGCGGTGATGCCACAGAGCAAATACAGTTCGTGACATACTGGCTGCACCGCCTTGTGTATTTAGAGGCTTTGCCACAAGGAGCAGTGTTAAGCCAATCCCAAATACATTTAACCACCTGAAACTAGAAAATGATCAATAATCATAGGAAAGCGTATCAGTTTAAATGGCTTTAGTGTTGCTTCATATTGTGTACTACATGTATCACACCTGTAGCTATTATTTGAAGCAGTGACGTCGCCGTAATAGTAGTGAGTTATTATTTAATATTTTACATAGGCTTACCAGCAAAAAAATAAATAAAAAATCCTCTTTCTTAAATGGTGTAATCCTGTACATGTGCACAAATTGCAGTTGGATTAATTTTGTAACCACTAGGCGGGGCTATAGAGCTATAATGGATAGGTTGTTTAAAAAAATCTGCACTCCAATAGGTTATCAATAGTAATCGAACAATAGTTTAGTCTGCTTTATTTCCAATGCACTTAAAGTTGCAGTCACTGATCGATATATTTCCTTAAAAAGTTATATAAACCATAATGACTTATAAAAAATAAAAAAAGAAGATCTGACTGCTGACATGGATCAATTTAAGTTCATTGGGAGATCACTAGTTGATTTAGGGGAAATCATATCGACACGTTATAATTGTAAACTATAGATTTATTGCCTGCAAGTTGATATGCAACATGTCATGACGTCATATGAAAATATAATAGGATGATATGCTGAACTTTATTTATAACTAGACTACTGTTTTGCCATAAATATTATACATTTTACTAAACAATATTTAAATGTGGTATTATTTTCACGTAGAATAATAATAATATACAGTATAGTTTCTGTTTTCTATAGCTAGAAAGAATGAAAGCAAGAAAGCTCAGAGACAGAATATGCTAAGTAAACTGGTGTACTCTGTCTAAATAAGACATGGATTTCAAACAGGACGAGGAATAAACGCACTTAAGAGACATTCCTTGTTACGCCATGCCTCTTGGTTCATTGGTTCAAGACGAACGGATTTTGGAACCAATCACTTCCGAGTTTCAAATGTCATGATGTGAGTCAAAAGTCTGCTTATCCTTCACCAAGAACGCCCGTTAGGGCAGCGTTTCAAGAAGACCTGCTGTTTCTGTTTTTATTTTAGAAAAACACTCACAGCTGATTATGTGAAACATTCCTTCTTTTTAGAGCCAGATGCTTTGATGACAAATTAGCACTCCAGTAGTGCTCCGAGTGTTTAATGTTGCATTTCAATATCGGTACAGGCTGGAGTGACGTGTTTTCTTGTTCAGATATGAACCGCCGGTTTCTAGTTGGTTAATGCAATTTCTTAATTGATATTTTAAATCATTTATCCCCATCTGATAGCAAAACATTATTGAATTTGAAACTGAAATCAGAGAAACATACCTGAAATAAACATACAAATATTCAAAAAAAAAACTCTCACTAAAAACGAAAGGAAATGTGGTTACACTTGTGTATGGAAAATGCAGTGAATTAACGACAATGGGAAAACTGCTGTCATAATAGATTTGCATATTTAATAGCACATTCTTATCTGTCTATACCCACTATGCATAATGCATATGTTTATGGTTAACACATACAGACATTATTGATGTTTAACTGTAATTATCAGCAGCTTGTTTGTGTGCTCACCTTTCCTAGGTGTGCTCTTCACCTCTGCTGCCTTGGTTTTTTTGGGGGTGTCGAATGCCATTTTCATCACAGCCACTTTCACTGCTTGACCTTGTTCTGAAAGCTCCTGCCTTCTCTCCCCGGGATTCGGAGAAGCCAGTAGCTTTAGATTTTCAGTAACAGTAACCTCCACAGGCTTCTCGAATCCCAGATCAGCCTTGTCGGAGGGCAGCGTGGCTTCTGCCCAGTGTTGGGGTTCCGCTCCCATTGAACACAGAGCACTTTCTTTCAACGTGCTCTTCACTGTTTTCGGTGGGCTTGTTCCTGATTTGGGGTCTTGCCCGTTCTTTTCTCTGGGTGAAGCCTCCTCTGTTCCTCTATCAGAGGCAATAGCAGGCTTCCTGTCGCCTTGCTGCTCATTTCTAAACTGGGAGGGAGATTGTGCACCGACACCCCCAGCCTGTGAAGGACAAGGGCTGGCTTTGATGCTGTCGAGCTGGTCTCCTCCAGCTTTAACATCGTTGTTGTTTTTAGAACATTGTGCAGTGGCATCTTCTTCCGGTTTGTCTTTGCAACTCTGGAAAAGCACTCCATCAGCATTGGCATCTTTAGGGCTCCCCCCACTCAGCTGTTCCAGATGCTCAATTGGCTTCTCTTTAGCTGTGGAGGCCCAGCTGATGTCCCCAGCCTCTGTAATGCTTTGGCTCCCCTGGATAATTTGTTCAGATTCAACTTCTTTGGTGTTCTCAGTTGTAACTTGTACATGCTCTGGGTTTGCTATTTGGTCTATAACTAGATTTAGACTGGATTCTTCACTGTCTTTCTCAACCTGAGGAGCACCAAGGAGGTCCTTGTGGATCTCTTTGCTTTCTTGAAATTGAGGACCTTCTTCATAACTTTCCATCTTCTCAAACACTCTAGAACCCTCATCAGATTCTTTGTCATCCTTGAGTCTGGACTTCCCTTGGTGGACTTGCAAAGCAAGAAGACACATCACTTCCTCATCTCTAGCCTCCACTGGTTCACTTTTCCCCTGCAGAGAAAATTTAACCTCAAATCCTGAACGAGGCACATCCCCTCCAGTAGCCAGCTTCAATGACAAGCTCTTCACATTGTCCTCCTCTCTGGAACATTTTATTGGAGGAAGGACCGGCACCTGCCCAGTTAGTGTGGGGCTGTTCTGGAGCTGATCCACGTTTTCCGTATTCATGTCCTCATTTGATCCCTGATCTCCTTTTCCACACATGCTGTCCCCTTTATGGTCTGCTGCAGAGTCAGTCACCTCCTTGCTATTCATTGAATGTAGAACAGCACTGGTCATTAAACCAGCACTCTCCATTCCTTCCACGTCTTGTTCTTCCAAGTCAGTTCGACAACTTTCGAGGTCCTCTGGCGTTTCATGAGCAGCATTGCCTGCATTCACTCCTTCCTTTCCTATTCCATCACTGCTGGGGGGCCCTTGTTCCACTTGCATGGCTCTATCAGAGCTCTCCTCCCTCACCTCTGTCTCCTGAGCAGTTCCTGCTGGCTCACAGCCTGGTTTGGTGTTTGTTTTCTCAGCCTGACCGATGCTTTCTGCAGTATCTAAATGCCCCAGACTCTCCTGCCTCACACTCTCTCCGATTTGGCTGCCCCACTCTCCAACAGGGTCCCCCTGGGTTGAACTGCCCTCCAGCTTCTCGTCATTCATCTCTGCCTGAAAGTCTGTGGCTGCTGCCTCCTCAAGGATCTGCCCGACTGCGTGGACACGATCCAGTTGTTGGCCCATTTTGTATCCTATGAAAATAAGGATTACATTACACTTTACATAAAGTAGCCTCCCTCCCTGTGATGCTATGTGTCAGGCATGCATGCTTCTATGCAATGACTGTGGTACAGAAACCACATGCCATCCACTGCCTTACACTCACTCCCACTCCTGCCCCTCTGCCAGGAATGCAGGAGGGAATGTTTCAGTGGGAGTCAAGGAACTGGTACAGGGTTTGATCTGTCTCCGATGTGTGAATGATGCTTTTTTTATCAACAGGGGAAAGAAAAAATGTGGAAGCAAACCAAAGCACCTGCTGTATAAATGCACCAAGACATGATTTCATCTATTTATTCCACTAGCTGTATGTTCATATGAAACCCTTTCTCAACATTAACCCAGACAGTGGTTGTCTATAATTGCCCTGTGATAAAAAAAAAAGCATGCTATTATAGCATGCGCTAAATACAGTACGTGTTTTAAAGTGCATGTGGAAGTAGAAGCAATTACACGCATGGTCTGATTTATTTCCTTCTTGTTTTTCTCTTTGCATGAGACAGCCACCCCTGAGACAGCTTTAACTGTGTGCCTGTATTCACTTTTTACAGCAATTCACTCAGGCACTGCTGGCATACTGTATCTGATCTCATTCTTCCATGACAAAAATAGGAGCTCAGGGGAGACCAGTGTAATTTACTAAGAAATTACTGACAGCTTTTTTTACTTTTTCAATTTATTTTTACTGTTGACTAATGCAAGTGAGTTGAAATTTGGCACAAGCACTAGCTAGGTTTTATTGCACTGTGCAGACAGACTTCACAGCTGGACAGAACTACACAATTGGTTTCCACCAATTTCCTGTACATATGGTTATCTTTATGTAAATATTAAACACATTGTTGTAGTCATCTTGCTACTAGTCTCCAATGCAGAGAATGTAACTCCATGTTACCTCTCCTAAAGCCAATCATTTCAGGCCTGAATGGTTCTATGAAGAAACAGCTGCTCCCTGAAGTGCTTTCTCACACTGTTGTCTATTTCTTGCTGCAGCCCAGCACTCAGCTGTAAAATCAGGGGGTGCTACATGAGCTTGTGATGATTCTGGTCATTTAATGTCTCTCCAGATCAACAGTATCTGCAGGGCTTAGCAGTTAACTCTCTCGCTCCCTCTCAGTGAAATACACGGTGTCAGCTTTAGTGCATTCTTCAATTGTTAAGCCTTCTGTGCTTATTTAAAGACCTTGTTGTCAGTCCAGTTTGTTTACATTCCCCCAGACCTAAAAGTCTGCTTTCCTTTGTAAACCATAGGAAGTTCTACATGATACATCTGAAGATTAGAAGACTTCATATTATAGCCTGGTTCAAAATCCTACTTTAGCTACCCTGACTAATTATACTGCGTGATCGCCAGCTTCAGGCAAATCACTTGATCTTCATGTGCTTCAGTCCCACCCAGCCTGTAACACTGGAGACAAGCAGAAAACAAAAAGGCAAACGACATCCTTGCGTGAATAAGCAACATTAGACAAGCGGACTACTGGAAATGCATGTACACCATCAACCTCTCCATCAGTATGTTATGATCCAATAGCCCAGAATGAATGCACTTACCAGCGTTCTCGATACAGCCATACACTGAGTGTTCCAGGAGCACAGAACCCTTTTGTTGAGCTGTGTCTTCTCCACTGTCAGGCTTGTGATCGTTAAAGTTCAACCCTACCGTGACGTTGGAATTAATTTGCCTACAGAAATCAGCTTTCCTTTTGTTTCTGGTTTATCAGTGGAGGAATCTTTCCATTTTTTGCCTTCGGCCCTCACTGGTAAAGTTCAACTTGTTTAATTACGAGTTTGAATCCCTTGAGGAATCCAGTACATGTGACAGCTAGTGGAGTCAATACAGGGGGTCTTGGGGGGTCCAAACACACCACAGCTTTCCTGATACAATTGTTATCAAACAGGCAGCCAAAACCAAGATACAGCTTATACAAATAAAACGTGTTTACAATGTTTAACTCACTGAGATTTTCTCTATAATTGATATGGTGGACTGGCAGCTGTGAGTGTGGTTTGATTATTCCATAAAGTTCTCATTATTTGTTGTTATTCAGTTTGAAATTAGTTTGCAAAACAAAAGCCACTGAAACTAGAGCAAAAATCAATGCTTTCCTGTTATCTCCTAAATTGTGTTAGTGTACTGCTGGCATGGTTTACCAAAAACAAACAAACAAACAAACAAACATGTTTATACAGCCCATTACAGTTTAAGAGTAGTTTAAGAGTAAACTGCAGAGAGCAGCTCTTCATGGGTTAGCAGTCTACCTGTTTGAAAAGCACAGCTGCACCCTGATTCCTGTGAAACTTGAATAACCACCACGAAATCTCCCTGCTCTAACATTTACAGGCAGTAAGTAAAGGATGTTAAACACTTACATGTCTACTGTTTGCAACCTTTTTAAATGCTTGCATTATTGCAATGGGGCAGTTCAGGCTGACTCAGTTTAATACTGTCTGACTTGTATTCTTCTCATTAGATTTGTATGTGACTTACATACCTGGCCTCAATAGTAGAGGTATTTCAGAATCATATTCCAGTACAATGTATTACTTCATTACCCCTGTGAGGCATCTGTACCTACACATCAATTCCTACATCTGGAAAATCCTTTATCCAATTGTGATGAAACTTGGTGTGCACGTTATTAACATAAGACACTGAGGGTGACACACTCTGAAGGTGCACTGTAGTCTGTATATACTGTTGAGCTATGTCGTGGTCATCGACTTTTGACTCATATAGCTCTACCGTAATTGTGAATTCGCAGCCCTGGTCAGGGGTGTATAATTAATGTTAGGTGTTCATCTCCTTTAAATACACACTTTATTGAGCAATCAACTAGAACAGGATTGTTTTCTTCCTGTGATGAAGCGTGCAAATGTAATAAAGAGGAAGCATGGGCCGAACTGGACTCCATTCATTCTGAGAACACAATGCAGCAAGCAGCCCTTTTATTGAGCACACCTGGCTCCTCGAGTGAGTTCTTGCAGCTATCCTGTACACATCCACGTTCGTTTGCTAAATTGATGTAACGTAACTACACTGCATGACTGTGTTTGGTACCAATTGAAGAGTCAATGGCTTGCTTGTTTACATGTTTTCAATGCTTTTCCAGCACTCGGTTGTACGTGTATTCAATTATACCTTAAAAATATGTTCAAGAGTCTCTTGCAAAAACTGGCTGCCGTGAATCTGAGAAATGTTCTTCACTTTGCCTCCAACCTGTTTCGACTGGATCTTTGCAGAAAACAGAAGTGGAGCCAAAGCAGGCCGAGCGATCAAAACATACAGGAAAAAACAAAAAAATCACACACACACACACAGAATCACGATCTGCTGTGTTTTCTAGTGGTCACCATGGCAACCCACAAACTGTCTACCTCTCCAGATAATAAAACAAAGGACGAGTCATAATTTTCATTAAACAATTGTTGTAAATTGTGCTCGGGGTCCAGATGACGACATTGTTCTTGTTACAGGGAATTAGCTCGCGTGCTCTGCGGGATAGCTCAGACAGGGACAAGATCCAGCAGGTCTGGTGTTGTGTGGTGGTTAGTGACAGTTTCCCAGAGCTTTGTGGCGAAGGGCAGTTACTTATTAATATTTAAGATTATAAGGAGCAAACTAAGGAGACCAAGGTCTTGTTTCTCAGTGCTGTCCTACAAGCACATAGCAAAACCCTCACATGACAGCGGTCTGGCCTTTCACAAACCCATTCCACTAAACAATTCAATACGTACGCTGTGCAATAGGAACAAGCAGAGTGCATATTAGCCACTAATACACTCTGATTACTAGAAGCGGACGCTGCCAATTTGCTTGCAGGCGTATCATGCCGTCATTGCACATGAACACGCTGTATAAACAGAACGCGCGTTGGCAGTGATGAAATATAATAAAACAGCACGTTAGCACGAGTCTTCGTGTGATGAAAAGTGATGTGATGCAGAGCTTGCCCAAACACACCCTTTTGTAACAGGAGGTCCCAGCTGGTTCCCAGGGTGAGTGCTGGCAGGGTTGCATCCAGTGACAGCAGTTTCATTGTAGGTCTGAGCACAGCTCTGAGGTACAACAGGCTGAGCTCTTTCAACAAACCAGTTGTCTTACTGGTTGGAAAATGGTACTTTAGTTTTTGCTACACATGTGTAATACATTGATTTGAATACAGTGTATGGAAGAAGTCAATGGCAGAATAGCTACTGTTCCTTTTTAATTGGAGTGATAGCCAATGCTTTGCAATTGGCACAACTTGTCCAGGGGCAGATCCAGACTTTCATGAAAGGGGGGGGGGGGCTCAAGACTGTCATGAAGGGGGGGTTCCTGACATGAAACATACCACTAAAGTAAACAATATTCTTTTTCATTGCTTCCAATTCTGTGCAAAAGACATTGTGCATTTTTCTAATCTGATGCATTATGAGCAACAATTTACTCAAAGCCTCCACTAGTGTTTTCTACTATTATAACAACCTTGACTTGCATAAAGAAGGAAAAACATTGAGTGAAATAACTCACATCACTCGATTTTGTGATGTGAGTATCTGAAGCATAATCAACAAGTACAGAGAAACATCATCTGTAATTGACAAACCCAGGACTGGAAGACCCAAAAAGCCGTCTAACAAAGATGCTTGAAGATAATATCCTTAAGGAATAGAAAGGAGACAAGCGTTGAATAGGCAGAAAGCACAGGTGTTGTTGTCCAATCACAACGGTGCAAAATACCTTTGACCACTGTTCCATAGTCCAATTTCTGTGATTTTGTGCATATTTTAGCCTTTTAGTCATGTTCCCCTTTCTTAACAGAGATATTTTTACTGCAACACATCCTTGAAGTCCTGATTTCCGAGTGACCTTCGTACTGTTGGTTTGTCTTTGTCAATACGCTATATGTGTCATCAACATGATCACTTAAAGTTCTCTTGATTTTCCAGACAGAGTATGAAATGTGCATCCTAGAAAGTGCACAGTCAGTGAAAATCGAACGTGTTCAGTTAGTTATAAAATTCAGGACAATTACTGAATGAAAAAGTTTATTTCCATAATAAACATATACAGTACATTATTTTAACAAATGTAAAAAAAAAAAAAAAAAAAAAAGTGCAATATGCATTCAAACTACAGCAAATTTACAGTACAAAATAAATGACTGTGAAAATGGTAACAAAAACCAGTAAGACATCCAGACCAAAAAAAAAAAAAAAAAAAAAGTCACCAATCATGTTCTTTTTTTAAAAATTTGTTTTACTTTCAGGGCTCCTGGAAATCTTGGTCAGTGATGAAACAGCAGTCAGTTTGGCCAGACAGGGACAGGGCCATCTCTCCAACAACAGAGTTCACCACCTTTAGTGA